>NC_081567.1:2177128-2412371 GCF_022355385.1 Mustela nigripes
GGGGGGGGGGGGGGGGGGGGGGGGGGGGGGGGGGAGTATGCATGGCCATGCCAAGGATCAGGTGGGACTCTGGGTTCTCATCAGCAGCACTGGATTATCTTCTAGCAACGAGATAATGAAGTAATGCTTCAGCGTTCTCGGGGAGATTTACTTTAAACGTGGAGTTCTGTATTCAACCAAATAATCAATCAAATGTGCGAACAAAATAAACACATTCTTAGACATGCAGGGATTTTGGAAATTTACTTCGCAAGCACTTCTCAGGGAAAAAAAAAAAAAAAAGACTCGAGAATGAGCCACAGCAAAATGAAAGGCAGTTCCCGAGACAGGAAGCCACGTGCTCTGCGAGTGAGTGAAGCAAGTCCGTGAGAACAGTAAGACAAGTCACCGAGCGGCCAACCTCGGAAAAAAGTCAGTGTGTGCCTGACCTCTCGGTACAGACCCCAGCTACCAAAACATGAAAAATCGTGCGGTTTCTGGATGGGTCGAGGTCTTATGGCACATTGAGCTGAAAGTCTGATTTGGTCCAAAACGATCGTCCCTAAGGCATCGAGCTAGGAAAAGAGTGAACAGGGCCAAATGGGGAGGTCTTGCTTTTCCCCGGTTGTCCTTCTCCCCCAGAAAATGCACATTTCCATATTCACGCAATACTTTCATCATAAAATATATCCGCAAGGAGCTGGGGAGGGGAGCCCCTGAAGAGAAAAACCCAGGGAGTCACTGGGTGACTGGTTGGGGAGTCACCGCACCCCTGCACTCAAGTTGGTGTGATGGGTGCATGTGGGTCATGGGATCACTGATGTGACCCACTGTTGTGTTCAGAGAGAACCGCTCTCTTAGTTGGAAGCCATCTTGTCTTCCTCCTGGCCCACACCCCCTCCAGGTTAGCAGACCCAATCCCAGTTTTAGCTCTCTCTGCCTTAAAATGCCCGAGACTCCGGTCTGTCCCCTCCGTCCAGGTGTTGAGAGAACTTCAGGGGACCCCGTCTTCCTAAAGCTGGGGCGACTAAGAAAGGGAAGGGGCATCTCGCCTTGGTGTGCACAGCTGCCTGTGCTCCTTCCCCATGTGAGCAGAGGTAGGATTCCTGGGGGTGATTCCAGGAAGGGGTGCTTTCAGAGAGCAGGGGGTCAATGCTGAATGGGAGGGGAGGGGGGGATGCTCCAGCTGGAGCCACAGATGCCCCCAGAGGGTGCTCCCCTGGAGGCTGGGGGCTCACTGGGGGGGGGTGTGCACCACAGAGTTTCCCTTGATGGGGTCACCCCAAACTGACATCCTAGGAACAGGCCAAAAACAACAGGCTCCCCTGCCATTGCTATACTGTGGATGCGGTTTGCTAAATTCTTCCCATTCCCCTAATTGTCTGCTCTGTGTGCTACCCCCCCCTTTCCCAGCATCCTCCCCCAGTAGGTCTCAATCTGTCCACCAACACTCCCACCTTCAATCCTCTCCCCTTCTGAACAATTTTAGCCATCTACAGCAGGTTAAGAGCTTCGGGGAGATCAGGAGGGAAAACAGGAGGCTGGCGTTACCTAGAGCCTCGGACCCGGTCACAATGCGGTGTTCTGAGACATTTCTGTATTGCACCGAGCACAAAATGGAAAGAGAGCAGGAACCCAGGGGATGGTGAGGGCATCGCTCTTAAACGGCCCCTCCCTGGCTGGCCTCCCCCCTGCTTCCCTCCACCTCTCCCCCACCCCCAGAGAGCAATCTCATCCAGCAGTGGCTGTCTTCAACTCCAAGAAAATCACGCCTTATCGCTGAAACAGTCGCACGCTTGGGACAGCAAAAAGGCATTTCACAAACTATTGATCTGAGAATTAATATATTGCTTTTCTCCCAGATGCCACACCTCACTGCCGTTGTATATATTAACACCCCCCAGAACAGCATCGAGAGCAAACCACCTTCCAGGCCCTTAATTACGTTTTACGTACTTTGTACTTTTATGCTGTGCTTGCTCTCTGCTCCTCTGAGCTCATTCCTCTTCATTTCAGACTGCTCCTGTGCCATCTCCCTGCACAGAGACGAATCAGATCCGTGGGTCCACACTGCCCCACACCGATGGAAGAACAACCCACTGAGAGGTCCATTTACTTTCCTGTATGCTGAACCCCTTCAATGACCCTTGACTTGTTTTTGTTGTTGTTGTTTTAATTCCTGCTGAAAGCATGAGTTAAATCCAGGAGGAAAATGTTCCCTTCTAGAGGCCGGTAATATACATGCAACAGTTTCCAATTGTTGGAGCTGTGAAATATGGTGATAGCTGTCTGTGTATCTCATGGGGGAAAAGATACCTTGAAATTCGCTTTGCCACAGTATTGATGGGGAAGCATGACTGCAAAAAAAAAAAATAATAATAATAATAAAGCAGGGGAGGGGAAGGCGGCAAAATGACAGTGGGCTCGTGCTTGCACCAGATCTGCAGCGAACATAGGGCTCTGTAAGACCAGAAGGGTGGTCGCGTGATGGTCCACGAAGTGCCACGTCGTGCAGTCGGGAAAAAGAAGACTCAGCCCCGTCACCACAGACCGCCGGGTTTTGTCCATTTTTTCTCCTTTCTGGGGGGGGGGGGGGGGGGACAAATAACACTCTCAGAAACTTGACCATTTTCTTTTTCAGTTAACCAACATTAGGGTAATTGGCACATCACATCCTTTCTACAGGGTGGCGTGTGGGCTTGTGGCCCCGCATAAATAATGAGTAATTGTGGTAATGACCAGAAACGCGTGTGAGCTATCGCAGCGCCCGGGTAATGGATGCTTTGTTTGTCTTCGGGGACTGAATTACCAGCATGTAACTGATTAGGCTCTAAAACGCTCTGGGTTACCTGAGGCTTGAAAGGTGCTTCATCAAGTGGAGTCCGTTCCCCTCCGCGCGGACTGTAAGAGGGGCCTGGTATTTGCTTTTGGTCCCCCCTGTTTAAAAATGGAAAATATGTAGCCCTGCTCATCCATCACCGTGCCTGCCAATGGCTTTTTCCCCTCCCTCCTGCTTTCAGAGAAAGCAACTGGAAACACCCAAGTAATACAAATGGCTGAGTTATGCCTGTTTTTAGCACACCGTGTTTGAGCACCAAAGTCAGGGCTCATTAAAAATACGAATGCAGTGGCTTATAGAATTGCCCACTTTAAACACAGTCGTCTACACACCAGTGGTTCTCAAACTGCTTTATAGCAGGTCTGGGTTTTTATGAGGCATCTCGCAGTATCTGTGTGCATAACACACTTCAGTATATCTCCCCAAGGTTCCGCTGAGCACAGCATTTGCCAGGTTGCTCCAGCCGATGAAGAGGTAAGCAGCCCTCCATATGACTGATGTGAAAAACACCCGTCGCTTCGTCAATGTTGACGCCCGCGTGTGACCGTTATGGGGCGACTAGTTGGAAGAATCAGGTGCCTTTCCAGGCAGGTGCTTCTTTAATCCTTTTAAGCTTAAGCCTGCGAGTATTTTACGTTCTTGAAAACTAAGTGCATTGTTACCTACCTTGAACTCAACCGTGAGCAGAGCGGAAGATTTGGGTGTCTGACCTTTCATTTTCTTAATCAAAGACTTGTGTCCGTTGGAAACGTTTGCCTTGAAATGGGTGAGTTCAGGGTGTCAGAACACAGAGAAACTTGGTGACTTCACATCCAGGATTGGCGCGGGAAACAAGTCAGAGAGAAGGGAACTTTCCAGGGAGCAAGGAAGGGAGTGTGGTTCAAAACACTGAGCTGAGAGATAAACACACCAGAGTATGACACGAGACCCCGTCAAGGTAGAAAGGTTTCACTGGGCATATTGTTTGAGACACCCACGTGGGTGTTGCCAAGAGGGATCACACACACCGCAAAATCAAACCAAGCGAAACAAGAACCACCAAACAACTAAATGTACCCTTGTGCATGTACACGTGCATATACACACACACACACACACGCACACACACGTGCCTGTTATGTATTCCACATTTACGCTACTCTTCTCCAGCACTTTCATTTTAGGGGATGCCAAGTTTAAACTGTAACACGCTACTGGTCCACCCAGTGGTAATAGACTTGACCAATGCATGAAATGTATCAATATCCTACTAGTAACTATGGAGATTGATCGGGCCTGCCTAGATTACTGAGGGTCTAGCTGGTTCATTTAGAGTGTGATATTCCAGCCCTTCAGGACACGTCCCTCCCACCCCAGCAGCAGTACCGGCGTATGTGATGATCAGAGGAGATTATCTGTAAACACTATCCTCTAGACTACAAAACTAGTTTCAGCTACAATTATATCACGATCGGTAACAATCATTATTTGCTCGGTGTCTGGTTTTAAAGCTGTGACCTGTTATAGAAAGAATGAATTTCAATTTTAAAGGTATTATTCAATTTCAGGAAAATATTTCACACGTGAATGAAAATGTGTAGATAATGAAATGAATATTACGGCTCGTGACTCGTCCCATTTCCCTGTTTTAAATTTTAACCATAAATGACAACACGGAGCAGCTGCAGAATGGCAGAAATGAAGTAATTCAAGTTGTTTGGTTCTTTATAATCACTGTACTGTTGTTATTCATTAGAAATCTGCTGTCTCAAGAGGGGAGTGTGCAGCGCCCAGGGGGTTGGAGATAGGAACCAGTCTCAAATGAGCTTCTAACAATTCTGAACCCTTAGGAACTTCTACATTTTAAATAGCTTTATTGAGATATAGTTTGTGAACCATAAAGTTCACCTATTCAAAGGGTACTATTCCATGGCTTTTGGTATTGGTCTCTAAAGAGTTGTGTGGTCATACCATAGCCTAATTTGACAACTTTCTTAGTCACCCCAAACCCTGTACCCACTGGCAGTCATTCTCACCACCCCCTCCCCCCGCTGAACCACTAATCTATTTCTATAGATTTGCCTATTCTGAACATTTTCTACAAAAGGAATCATGTACTAGGTGGACTTTTGTATCTGGCTTTTTTCATTTAGCAAAAGGTTACCAAGGTTCCTTCACGACATGGCAGGAATCAGTATTTTATTCTTTGTGCCGCCAAGTAACACTCACTTCTCGAAATGCACCCCATTTTGTTGGTCTCTTTATCAGCTGATGGTGGTTTCCACTTTCGGGCAACTACAAGTAAGGCTATGAACATTTACGTACAAATTTTTGTGTTGACATCCACTTCCTCTCCCTTGAGTAGGTGCCCAAGAGTAGGATTTCAGGGTCACATTGAACTAGAACACGCCGAGGAAATGCCAAAGTGTTTCCCAAAGCAGCTGCACCATTTACATCCTGGCCAACAGTGTATGTGCATTCTGATTTTTCCTTTTCTTGCCACACTTGTCTGTCTCTTCTATTACAACCATTCCAATGGGTGTGAAGAGGCATCTTATTGTGGGTCTTATCTCATTGTGCGTTTCCCTAATGACTAAGGATAATTTTTACTTTGATTTAATTTATAATGGCTTTCAGGTGTTTATTGGCCATTTTGCATATTTTCTTTAGAGATGCGTCTGTTTAAATTCTTCAGCCATTGAAAACATGGGGTTGACCTTTTATTGAGTTTAAGTGTTCTTTATATATTGTGGATTCAAATCCCTTATCAGATTTGTGGACTTTTTAAATACTCTCCCTCATCCTGGGGGTTCTTTTCACTTTCCTGATGGTATTGTTTGCAGGAATAATTTTAATTTGGATGTGGTCCACTTGCCACTTTGTGTGTTGATGAAATATGAAGAAATAAGTGACTAACCCAATTTACTCCTGTGTTTTCTTCTAAGACGGTCATAATTTCAGCCCTTGCATTTAGATCTGTGATCCACTTTGATGTAATATTTGTGTATGGAGTGAGGTAGGGGATCTAAATTTATTTTTATGCAGGTGAACTTCTATTTGTCCCAGCAACCTCACTGAAAACACAGTCCTTTCCTCACTGACTTGTCTTGACCCCTTTATTGAGACTCAATTGTCTGTAAGTGACGATTTATCCTTGAAGTCCCAATTTTATTCCATTATGTATATGTCCATCCTTAAGCTAGTACCACCTTATCTTGATTACTGTAGCTTTGTGGTAAGCTTTGAAATCAGGTGGTGTGAGTACTTCAGCTTTGTTCTTCATTTTCGAGATTGTCTTGGCTATTCTCAGCCCCTTACATTTCCATATGCATTTTAGAGTCGGCTTGTCGATTTTTGCACAACAGCCAGAGGAGTTTTTGATAGAATTGTGTGAGATCTATAGATCAGTTTGAGGCGGATGAACATGGGATGGCTTCCCACTTATTTAGATCTTTCTTTCACTGATATTTTTCCAAACATACCCCACACCAACTGTGGAGCCCAATTTGGGGCTCGATCCCAGGACCCTGAGATCACGACCTGAGCTGAAGTCAAGCGTCGGCCGCTTCACTAACTGAGCTGTCCAGGCGTCCCTGTTAAATTTATTCTTAAATATTTTATTGCTTTTGATGCTATTGTAAGCGAAGAGTTTTCTTAATTTTTTCCTTAATATTGTACATGGTTTTCTTAATATAGCTTTCATATTATTTCAAGTGGATAGAAATACCATCGATATCTGTACATTGATCTTGTATCTCTCCAACTTGCTGCAATTATTTATTAGTATTAATAGTGCTTTAGTGAATTCCTTGGGATTTTCCATATACAGGATCGTGTCACGTGCAAACAGAGATTGTTTTACTACTACTACTACTACTACTACTCCTTCTTCTTCTTCTTTCTTCTTCTTCCTTCTCCAAATCTGAATGCCTTTTCTTTCTTTTTCTTGTCCAACTGCCTTGGCCAGGTGCTCCGGCAGAAGTGCTGAGACAAGAATCTTTGTCTTGTTCCCATGCCAACATACTCTGAAACAGAACACGCTGTGTAGCTGAGTTGGCGTGGGTTGGGGGTGGACTGTAGAACTGAATTAACTCCCCTGTAGAATGTTTATTAAATTTCAAGCACCAAGGATGTGCTGATCTGAGGCTCACCTATACACATGGTTATGAAAACCCAATAGTAACCACATCAACTGTTTAGCACTTAGACCCATCGAAGATGGTTTTCAAGGAGTAATTTATCACTGGCATCATTGTGTAAAGCTGCTGGTGCAATTAGCGGGTCTTATTATTATTTTAAAATTCTCTGCAGAGAATGTGTTTTTTTGCTACTTGCACCCAAGGCAGAGGACTCCCACTACCTCCACCCCCTGGTGCACAGATGCCTACTCTTCTTTCTGGGGGGTCTCTGAACCCTCCATTGACACAGACTCTTAGGCTCACGCCAGATCACCCAGGGGCGTGGACCACAGCGCTCACAGCAGTGAGCGCCACTGCTGCATTCCTCCCCACCTTGTGCGGAGAAGACCCTTTGCACACACCTCCAGATGGGACCCAGAGGGTCTAGGGACACACCGAGTGGCCTCTCTGCTCTCTCGATGCTGCTGTTGGGGCCACAGTCAGGGAAGAGAGGTCAGGGTGACGATGCCATGGCTGCTGTAGGGTTGAGTGCCGCACACCCTGGGTGGAGCAGGGGTGTGTGACCATGACAGGGCTCTGCTGTGATGCATCACGTGACGCCAGGCCCATGCGGCTTCTCTTTCAGTTTCTGTTCCGTTAAAAGGAATAGTGGTGCAGGTTTGACCTGCCACCACTTGGCCTGCTCAGAGTGGAAAGTTTTGTTAATGTGGCTTTGTTACGGAGCCTTTGGGAGGAATGTGCTATGAACGAGAAAGGGGGAGAACTGGCTTGCTGATTTCATTCCTGACTTCTAGGGGCTTATTTTCTGGGGCTTGTCAAAAAAATGTATGTAAACTGTGTCTTTTTTTTTTTTTTTTTTTTACATGGACAGGAGAAACATGGAGAGAGAGCATGGTTTCCCTACATGCACTCACTAATTGAGATTAGGTATTTCTAGCAGAGGTGCATGCTCCCTAAAGACCCTATGAAGGGGGAGGAGGCTGCCAGTGCCCTACTGCAGTCCCCTGGTGCTTGCCACTTCTGGCGACAAAGGCCCCACCCTCGCCAGCAGCAGCCACCTGGGATCCCCACCTGGAGGCCTTCTGTGGCTCACACAAGCAGCTCTCAGCACATGGCAGGTGCGGTTGGGGGGGGGGGGCGTGTTGGTGATCACCCCAAGTCACAGACCTGCATAGCAGTGTAACTTTGAGGTGTGCTACACCTGTCTCCCAGGGGTCCTCGGCAGGACCAGCTCCAGCCGGGGTCCAGCTGCCCACCACAGTAACTGGATCAATGGAAAATCTTTGCTCAATGCCTTCAGTCCCTGTCCCACTTCCTTATTCTCTTACCTGGGTGCTCTGGGACCACCGCTCACACAAGCCGCTTACCCTCCAATCTGGTTTCAGGGTCTGCTTCTGTCTCCAACCCAAGACAGAATAAAAGGCACAGGAGAGGGCTGAGAGACGGTTTCTGGGGCCGTCTCTTTCTTTTAAAGGGCCACCTCCCTTTTTTATTTTTCTTGACCCCAATTGGATCAACTAGCCTAGTTAAGGGTCAGCAGACATAGCCTGGGGGCCAAATCCTACCCACAGTGTGTTTTCATGCAGCCTGGAGCTATGAATGTTGTTACTTTGTTTTATTTTGTTACATCTCATGACACAGGGATGTTTACTCTAGAGAATCTCACTTACTTTCCTTTTCCCCTCCAGGGTTGAGACAGAATTGCCATGTAACACTGGTGTTACTTGTAGGTACATAACACCATGATTTGGTGTACATCCATGCTGTGAAATGCTCCCCATGTAAGTTTGGGTAACATCCATCACTACGTATAGTTAACAAGTCTTTGTTCCTGATGAGGCCTCCGAAGATTGATTTTCTTAGCAATGTTCGAATATACAACACAGTATTTTTAGATCTCTGTTGTCAGGGTTCCCACCAGTTTTAACCTGTGACAACCTGCCGAAAATTGCCACGAAATCGTGTATTTTTAAATATTTTCCTGAAAGAAATGAACTCTTTTAACGCACGGTGTAATACAATCGTGCCTTTCCCACGTTTGATTAGAAGGCTTACTTGAAAAAGATGTTGATTCGTTCCACAGGAAGGCAGTGTGGGTCAATGGGCAGCGGTAGGCGGAAATCATCCTCCTAACTGGTCGTGGGCTTCATCGGGAGGTGTCCCAAGTCCGCATGGGAAGCCTGTTGGGAATGTGCAGTCTGGGTCACGGGACCTTGAACTGAGAAACTGATAGGTTTGTTTCTGGGACGCTCCTTTCGGTATCTGCAAACCGGGGCTAATAATTCTTACCTCGCTGGTTTGTTGTGAGAAGCCTGGGAGGTAGGTGAGTAAATATGTGATCGGATCTGCTTCCTCTCCTGCCCCCCCCCCCACGCTTGCCTTTAAGAGGAGGGTGGAGCCAAGGAGAGCTTTGTGTGGCTTCTTTAAAGCTTCCAGTGTCTTTGGTGAGTGTCAGACAAGTGTCAGATGAAAGGTAGTCTAGAGATATACAGTGTTGCTCTGTTTACAATAACGCTTTGTGCTTGAAGTGATACCAGTAACAGGAATAACAATGACGAGAGGGAGAAAAGTATTAGAGCCCAGGTGAAGGAGTCTTCCGGTGCTACCAGAATTGTGGGCTCAGGGACCAGAAAAACAGAGCTGCACAAGGCTGGGGGACCATGGGCATCGACTCTAACCCCCTTAGGAATGGGAGGTTTAGAAGGGTAATGATCTCTGTTCTCCTTGGATGGGTGACTTTGCCCAACCCTTCACCCACTCTTCTGCCTCCCCTTCCTCCCACCAGAGAGGTGGCAGTGTTTCCTCCTGCCTGAGCACCATCCTACAGTCAGCTCCCTTCCACCTGGACCCCTCCCAACCCTCTCCAAGGCCCACCTCCCCTGCACATCCTCCAAGGGTCAGGATGGCATCCGACAGCGAATGCACTTTGCCCTATGCCCTCCCCATGCCGAGCCCTTTGACATAGGACCTTGACCTCCTGATAACTTCATATCGTGGTTTGGGTTTCCCTGGCAGCCAGCATCGAGGCAAGGATCTTTGTGCAAGAGGTTTATGTGGGAGCTAATGCCAGGGAACATGGCAGGGCAAGGAAAAACAAGGCTTGGAGGCTGAGAGCACAGGCAGCTTGGTGAACAAGTCACCACGGGGGACAGAGGATCACTGCCCCCCCTGGGGTGTCCTGGGTACAACTTGGAGTAGCACCGGGGTGATCACACCCGGGAGCACAGGAGCCATTCTTTATCTACCAGCTCTTTTGAGTGTCTGGAAAACATCTCCTAGGCACAACAATGCAGATATAACGAAGGAGAACCAGTGGGTGCTCACTAAAATAGGTTCCAAAGGAGGAAGTTGGGTGTGCCAACATGCTTGGAGTATGCCAGTGCCCATTTTGAAGAGGAGGATTATGACGCTTACTAAGAGTTTCCGGCGTTAGCCCCTGGCCCGACTCGGGGTGAAACTGGAGATTCCCACTGTCCCGTTGAGGTGTTTCCCCTCCTCACCCCATGCGCAGCACCAAGAGGAATCCAGCTGTGCTAAAAAGAGCATGGATTACACTCACGACCCAATCACCCACCCTTGGGCCCCAGGGCTTTTGCACTTCCATCCTCGGACTCCCGCCAGACCCAGCACATGCCTTCCCTATCTTCAGCTGATCTGGAAGCACATTCACATGAATTGGTTCCCACTTGCGATGTGAGGGTGGCAAGTAAAGAGGGAAAAGAAGGTCCAGATATGGATGAAGTCATGACCCCTCCCAGCAGAAGGGCCCCTGAGCCTCCGTATCTGAGGGAGAAGGTATTTCAAAGATCAAAAGCTGACATGAATTTCGTTCCTAAGTCCTGTCACATTTCTCCACACATGTCATGGGGTGTCTAACTTAACCCCCTCATGTGCACTTCTTAAAGCCCCCTCCTTCCTGTCCCCAGAGCCCAGCTGCTCCTGAGGCCCTAAAGGGCCAAACTCGCCCTGGGCCCCAACTCCTTCTCAAGCCCTGGCTCTCAGGCCCCCCCATCTTTCCAGCCTGTTCTGTAAGTCAGAGCCCAGCAAGCAAGAATCCCTTCTCTTTAGGACCTGGAAAACAGACACAGTGACAAAAGATTCTTATCAGCGGGAGAGGAGAAACAATACTTCTTAAAGTCGGGGTCCGCTCAATTGTATATGTTGATATCAACACATCTGGCTGACCTTCATTTCTAGTTCCTGGGAGGGGGTGGCGGAACCCTCACAATTTCCCAATCAGACAGAGGAGTGTCTGTCATTCGTGGTGGGGCTCTCAGACCACACCAGAGTTTATGCTAATTAGCTGGTGTAGATGGGGACCCAGGCACACAAGAAGGACCAACTGACATGGGTCCCCTGACTTGGAGCCCCAATCCTGGTGGCATCAGCCCCAACCTCTGGGCTGGGTTGAGTTCAATCACGTGACCAGTGATTTATTCAACCGTGCCTACATAATGAGACCCCAGTAAAAACTCCAAAACTCAGCAGGCTTCGGGTTGATAATCAGACATCTGTGTGTGGGGAACGGGAAGCATCTGAGGACACAGACGCTTGCCTTTTGGGCTCTTCTTCCCTGTCCTTGCCCGATGGGTCTCTTTGTTCAGCTGGCCCTAATTTGTAATCTTCACAAAGAACAGTAGAAGTCAGCACAGTGCTTTCTTGAGTCCTAGGAGCTGTTCTTATGAATTATGGAACCTGAGGGAGCAGCCGGGGGCTGTGAATCCATAGCCAGATGGTCAGAAGTGCAGGTGGCCTGGGGACTTCTGAGCTTTGCAGCGAGCGTCTGAAGTGAGGACCGTCTTCGCTGTGAAATCTGACCTAACTCCTCGCCGTTGGCATCAGCATCTCATGGTAGCGAAGATAATATAATATAGATGAAAATTTGTCATTCTGTTTGGAGGACAGTCACTTTTCAGGTTTGACTAATTCATTGCGCTGGGACCTAGATGTTCCCCCTCTTAGAGCTTAGAATTCTGTCCTTGTGTTTTGCGTTACATGTTTTTGACTGAAGATGAGGATAAGGGTGAAAAATTCTCATCTGGGGGTTGAAAAACCAGGGTACGGTGAACTGGCAGGTCTGGAACGTAAAGTCCTGTCTAGGTTTCCCTTTGAAGAGGAGATGGGCAGTCAGGGTCAGAGGCCACGTTCACGAAGAACCCCAGCCTCCTTCCACAGTTTGTGCTACTTCGCAGCTCTGCATAGGCATTTCCACAAGAGCCAACAACTTAATGACTCATAAGACCGTTTTATGGCCTTGGAAGTGGCAAAGAACCGAAAGAGAAGACCCAGTTTGTTGGATTCAGAGTTACTGAGATCAAGCTGGATTTGGTGTCTGTTGTTTACAAATCTATTTTTGTTTCCAAAAATAAATTTCGGGAGGACAGACAATTAACAATAAAAGATGCTCCAGTGTACTTGAAACTGTTGGAGAACCAGGTAAAAAGGCCATAAAATATAAAATTGATTGTGGCGGAGGGTTTTTCTAATGCCAAGACAACAGCAGTCGAGAGAAGCACCAACTGTGCGCCATTGATCTTGGCTGGCTCATGCCTCCCCTCCGGTTTTCCAGGGCAAAAGGCCCCCAACAGGTAGTCCGTGAAAGAGAAATGCTCAATTTGCATCTACAGCCTGGAATTTGAGGTCTTTGGGGGAATAGACCCTTGAGTCACACAATCCAAATATATATTAGGCATGAGTTGCGTCTGGCCCACCTTGAGCCACTTTTGCTGGGAGCCTTTCCTCAGAGCGCTTCACAGTCCCTCCAGCAGGTCTGCGGAGAGTCTGAGCACCGTGATGTCCTCTAAACCTGGGGTGAAGTCGTCCGTCTTCCACTCACCACCCCCCTGATCTTGGGCAGCACAGTTCTCTCATTTCTAAAAACGCTGATACGGATAACTACTTAAGGTGGGTCAAATAGTCCCCCCCCCCCCCCCCCCCCGCCAATTCACGTCCACCGGAACCTCAGAATGTGGCCTTATTTGGAAGCAGGGTCTTTGCAGATGTAGTCAGTTAAGGGTGTTGAGATGAGATCATCCTGGATTTGGGGGGGGGGCCCTAAATGATGGGCATCCTTCTAAGAAGAGGGGAGCACACCAAGAGATCACACCAAGATGGAAACGGAAACTGCAGTGATGCGTCTAGAAGCCAGGGAGCGTCAAGAATTTCCAGCACCCACCAGGAGCGAAGGGAGAAGGGCATGGAGTAGAAGGAACAGAACCTGCGGAAGGAACCAAGCCCAACAACACCTTGATTTCTGGCTCATGGCCACCAGAACGGTGAGAGAATCTGTTCTGTTGTCTTCAGCCCCGTCCGCACTTACAGTGTCATCTCTTACAGCAGCCAGATGTTCGTTTTGCCGGCTGGCACTCAGCAACATATCAGCCTCCCGATTTACCCACGGAGAGCCAACGTCTTTGTGTAGGCACTCCCTTGGTGCCCTAGCTTGGGTCTCCACTTTTGAGTTTCTCGTTTATTTTGTATGTACTGCAGACATTGTTGGTTTCCTGCCCGTGTGCCCTTGGCACTCTGACTCACCCCTGGTTGATAAGTGCAGCAACCATAACTCTTTCAGAGAGCTCTCTCTGGCTTTGGGGACCTGCTTGGTTTGCATGTGGGACAGAGAGCAAGCACCCCGGGGATACCCTGCAACCAGTGGTAGATGAGAGTCGGTGAACAAATCTCCAGCTCCTCACGCCCGAGCTGGGGTGGCTGTGAGGTGTGAGCCACGGTCTTCTCCACCCCTAGCAGGACGGAGCCTGCTGGGGCGGCCATGTCAGTGAGCTGCTCGGTGACACGCACAGCACTGGCCCTCTTCCTGGATTGGTTTCCTGTGGCTTCTAGAACAAATGGCCACAAGTTGGGTGGCTTAAAACAACAGATGCCATTCCCTCGCAGTTCTGGAGGCCAGGCGTGGGAAACCAGTAACCTGGGCTGAAATCAAGAGTCAGTGGGGCCACGTTCCCTCCAGAGGCTCTAGGGGAGAGATCTCTTCCTGGCCTTTACCAGAGCCTGGCGGTTGTAAGCAATCCTTGGCATTCCTTGGCTTATGGGCACATCACTCTGAATTTTGTGTCTCTACACGGTCTTCTGCTGTGTAGTCAAATCTCCCTTGGCCTCCTTCATACACATGGGACTGGACTGAGGGCCCAGCCAATCCAGAACAGTCTCCCTACCTCAAGATCCTTAGCTGAACCACATCTGCAGAAAGTCGCTTTTTGCCATCAAGGTAACAGCCACAGGTTTCAGGGATTAGAATTTGGAGATCTTTTGTGGGGGTGAGCATTACTGAGCTCACACCACCTCCCTTCCCAGAATCAATCTCCTCATACACTTCTCACACTCACCTCCTAGTCTTAGGGTCTAACACTATTATTTCATAAGGAATGAGACTCACTCTTTCCAGGGATGATTTACATATGTGATGGACTCACATTTCACTAACGGTTACACTGGCAGGAGTCTGAACAATGTTCTTAAGTTCTTTGAAGGTTGTTTATTCACTCGGAACCATAATCCCAAGGTGGAGGGAATGCTTGGCTCAAACAGGCTTTTTGGGAACTATAGTCCCAGAAAAGGAAATCAGGGAGAAGTCTCATGGAGAGACTCTTAACTGCCACTTAAGCTTCAGCTTCTGTCTCTGTGGTTTATAATGTGATGTATGTCGTGGGAGAGAAGTTTGGGTGGGAAAGTCACAGGCCAAAGAGAGCCCAAACCCTCATCTGTACATCATTCCCTGCAGTGCACTGTGGAGAGTAAGAAGGAAGAATAGTCACTTTCTCCTGCCGGACCCTTGCTTGAGGGGGCAAGGTTGAGAACACCCCCATTTCCCCATGGCTCTTTCCTCTACGCCGACATTGAGATCAATGCTCTGTGGTTGACGTCAGCTTTCGTTGGCGGGACTGAAAGTCACTGTACCATTTCTGGAGATACCTGTTTTTTTGTTCACTCAACTGTTTGTTCGTTCGTCCATTCATTCATTTTCTCTTCTGTTGGGCAAATATCCAGCAGCTGCCTGTTACGTACCAGGCAGTAGAAGGGCTCCTTCCGGTCAGCAGGAGGGAGATTTAGGGATGACTTTCCCGAGGAAGTGATACATCATTGGAGACTCCAAGGATTAGGAGGAATGAGCTGGCTTGACAAAGCAGAGACGAGAGTCTCCTGGTGGAAAGAAGAGGGAGCAGAGAAGACCCAGTACCTCCAGGGGGAGACATAGGGTACAGGTATCTGGAGGGGAATGACCGGAGATCGGACATGGAGAGAGGCAGGGGTCTGGCCCGGGGTCCTGCTGAAGAGCTTGTATTCACTCAAAACACAGTGGAAGGCCACCGAAGGTCTGGGGGCAATGTTGGGAACTGAGAGGTGTTTCTAAGGACATCGCTCACTCTGGCTACTGTGTCCAGAAGGTACCAGAAAGCAGGGAAGGTGGAAGCAAGGAGGCAGGTTAGGCTCCTCCACACACCGGGGTGGGCTGGGGTGGCGCCTGGATGGAGGCGCCTGCCTCCACGATCCTCTGCGGACAGAACTGGGTCACTCGCAAATTCAGGTGGTCGAAGACCTGGCCCCTGCACCTCTGCGGGTGATTGCATTTGGAGATGGGGGTCTATGGACAGGTGGTTAAGGTTAAATGAGGTCACAAGCGTGGGCCCCAATCCGCTCTGATTAGAGGAGGAGGTCAGGACGCTGACAGGCATGGGGGACCACCAGGCGGGGCCACAGGAGAAGACGGCCGTCTGCACCCCAGGGAGAGAGGCCTCAGAAAGAAACCAACCTGCCAACAATACGTGGATCTCAGGCCTCAGCCTCCAGAACTGTGAGATAATAAATTTCTGTTGTTTAAGCTGCTGGTGTGTGTTACTTTGTTAAGGTGACTCCCCAAACGAACACATGCCATTAAGCTAAAACGCAACGGCCAAGGGGTCTAGGCTATCTTCCCCTTCCGCTTTCTCTAAATGCCTTTGCCTCCGCCTCTGCGCACAGCTGTCTCCCGGGTGTGAGGCTGTAGTTCCCACGGGCTGCCCACTCCTCCGCATACAAATGTCATCTTCTGGGGGGCCCCGCCTGTTGACCTTCTGTCCTTTGCAGAATGGATCTCAGAGTTCTTACGCATCAACTAGGTAACTCACTCCAAAATTCTGAACTGTCCTTTTGGCTGCCCCAAGTCTCCTACACATTTATAGCAATGCTCCAACCAAATGAATGTCATTTCTACATTACAGAGACAGACCAAATTAGCATTTAGCAGAGAAAGGGGCTTCTTTTTCTTCTTCTTCTTCTTCTTCTTTTTTTTTTTTTCTGCAAATCATATAACTCTAAATTACCTTCAATTTCCTAAATGGAATCTGGCTCGTGATTCACTCTGGTATGGAGTAGTCTGTAATGAGATTATATTATGTTTGGGGGAAAACATTCAAATGACCAAGATAATTAATTTTGCATAACAACCAACATATAGCAAGATCCAAAGCCGTAACTCAAAGCCTGCAACCTGCCAGGGCCCCTCGGGGTGAAAATGTTTCTTTCAAAATACAGCAACAAAGACACTTCCAAGGACCCGTGAAATGCAGAGCATTTACAGCTGGAAATGTTGGGTTCTTTCTGTTCTGGCCACAATGCACGTATTTTCTCAGTAGCTGTCATTTACCGTGGATCTCTCCTGGGCTTGGGAAGATGAAAGAAATCCTCATGCCCAAAAGAGTATCTTGGAGGCGTTTTGCTGGGAAGGATCTTTTGAGAATCGATTCCAAGCATTCAAAATGTTTGGTGGTGTTTCAGGGCCCAGCTTATGGTAGGCAGGATGGGTGTGTGTGTGTGCATGCATGTGTGTGCACATGCACGTATGTGTACACACACAGCCTGCTCATCTTGTAAATAAAAAAGTAAGATCAAACCCTCTTCAGTTCTTTGAATCCTCATTGCCAGGTGGCATTATCTGTATGATATTAGGCTTGTCTGAACATCTGGGAAGGCTTTGACTCTGAAGCAGTTTTCCGATCCTGATTCATTGTTAAAATCACCTTAGAAAGAGCCAGGACCGGGCGCCTGGGTGGCTCAGTGGGTTAAGCCGCTGCCTTCGGTTCAGGTCATGATCTCAGGGTCCTGGGATCGAGTCCCGCTTCAGTCTCTCTGCTTGGTGGGGAGCCTGCTTCCCCTTCTCTCTCTCTGCCTACTTGTGATCTCTTTCTCTCTCTGTCAAATAAATAAATAAGTAAAATATTAAAAAAAAAAAAAAAGAAAGAAAGAAAGAGCCAGGACGTGGCAGGCTGGCCCCTCCATCCTCATATCTCTCTCTTGACTGCATCTGATTCTTTTTTTTTTTTTAAGATTTTATTTATTTATTTGACAGACAGAGATCACAAGTAGGCAGAGAGGCAGGCAGAGAGAGGAAGGGAAGCAGGCTCCCTGCTGAGCAGAAAGCCCGATGCGGGGCTCGATCCCAGAACCCTGAAATCATGACCTGAGCCGAAGGCAGAGGCTTTAACCCACTGAACCACCCAGGAGCCTCTGCATCTGATTATGACACAGTCTAGGAATATGTGTGAGATTGGGAGACGGAGAAACTACGTTCTTGCTCAAGATCTGCTTCTGACAGCCTGCATGGTCTCAGTAATAAATTTCTGCCCTCAAATGCTCGTGTATAAACGTGCACAGTGACACCATCCACGGCAGCCAAGAAAGGGGAACACCACCAATGTCCATCAGTGTGTGAGCGGACAAAGTGGCATATGTCCACGCAGCAGAACACTACTTAGCCATAAAAAAGGAAGGAAGCCCTGAAAACGGGAAGCTAACTGACAGGAGCCGGACACAAAAAGTCACATGCCGTAGGATTCCTTTTACATGAAATATTCAGCCTAGGTAAATCCAAGATGGGTGGACACCCAGGATGGCAGGAGGTGGAATCGGGGAGTGACTGCTTAATGGGACGGGATTTCCTTTCAGGGTAAGGAGAAGGTTTAGGTACCAAGTAGACGTGGTGGTTTCATGCCGTCATGAATGCACTAACTTGTGAACTGTACTCTTTAAAATGTTAGCTTTGCATTCCATGAATTTCACCTCAGTTTTTTATAAAAAGAGATGTGCCTGCTATCACTATCCTCCCTCTCCAGTCCCAGATCTTGGGGTTTTCATCTGCAAAAATTAGGACGTTGGACCCCAAACAGAGACGACCTGGGCTGGCCCTGGGTTTGGTTCTGACCAAGACGCAACAGAGGGGATACTATGTAACTTCTGTCACTGCTAGATCCGAGGACATCTGCAGCTTCCACGGAACCCTCCCGCTCAGAATACAGATGCCACGTGATCAGGAAGCCCAGGCTACGTGAGGGGCCGTGGCAGAGCTTGGCGGCACTGACTGCTGGGCCGTGAGAGGGAGCAATCTTGCTGTTCCAACCCAGTCGTGCCTTTGGATGAGGCAGCCCCGGCTAACCTCACATGGAGGTTTTGTTTGGATACAGGGACAGCTACAGCTGTGGATACAGGTACACACAGAAACATTTGCAGCCACCTGCATCTACAGCTTTCTCTGTATCTAGCTAGGTAGTTCTATGTACATCTATTACTATTATTTGTAGATTTATGAACGGACTCACACAATTGTGGAGGCAAGCCAGCAGACTGCCATCCCAGGGAAGATATTATAGCTCCAGTCCTAAGACAATTGACTGGCAGGGACGCCTGGGTGGCTCAGTGGGTTAAGCCACTGTCTTCGGCTCAGGTCATGATCCCAGGGTCCTGGGATCGAGCCCCAAATCAGGCTCTCTGCTCAGCAGGGAGCCTGCTTCCTCCTCTCTCTCTGCCTGCCTCTCTGCCTGCTTGTCATCTCTCTCTGTCAAATAAATAAATAAAATCTTAAAAAAAAAAAAAAAAGACAATTGACTGGCAGATCTCCCTGATCTTCAGTCTTTTGTCTGGGTGGCCTTCAGCTGATTAGGTGAGGCCCACCCACAACTTGGAGGGTCATCTGTTTTACTCAAAGGCAAATGATTTAAATGTGAATCTCATCTAAAAGAGTACCTTCACAGCAACATTTGGACCAGTGTTTGACCACTTATCTAGATATCGGGACCCAGCTGGGTTCACACATAAAGGTAACCTACGGGGGGCGGGGGGCAGGGAGCTGACAGTGGGACAGAGTCCCTTCTGGCACTCAGTCTCAAATTTCCCTTCCATCCAGGCTCTGCCCTTTGGTCCCCTTCTATTTCCGGAGCTGCCTGCCTGAGGCACAGGGAACTGGAGTGTGTAGCATCTAGTGGTGCCTGGTCCCCAGAACGTCCCTCGCCTCCCGACTGAAGAGGACAGGAGCGGGAAACCCAGCCCCTCTCCTCGGGCTGAGACAATCCAGAGGCCTGACTGAGTCTCTGGTACTCCCCATGGGGTGAGGCAGAAAAGCCCGGCGTGGCATTTCTCCCGACATCTCAGCCTTGCTGGGTTCCACCTGCTCTCCAGCCATCCCTCTTCCTCCTTGAGCTGAGGGCTCGAATACCCATCTTAGGATCGGCTTCTGTGAAACCCAACTTAAGACAGACTGCCGTGTGAGGGGGCAGCCAGGCGGGACCCAGCTGCGTGCATTTGTTGAAGCAAATGTGTACTGAGCACCTGCTTTGCGCGAGCATTATTTTTAGACCCCAGAGACAGAACAATAAAGCAGATGGATAGAAATTCCTCTACTGGGTGGTCGGGGGCGGGAGGTGACTGTGGGGCTGAATCCTTCTACCGGACCAGAACAAGGAGGTTTTTCTAGGTGAGGGGACAGAATTTATGGGTCTGCTCCTCCTTTGTCATTGCCAGTCCCATCTTCTCCCCACAAGACCTTGGTCAATTCTGGAGACCCTCAGCTTCACTCTGATTTGTGCAGAGTATCTCCCCGTTGCCACTGGTCTCTTGTCCTTATAAGCAGAATAATGTACTTGTCTCCTGCAACCCCCAGCATGCTGCAGGCCTCATCCTTTATGGAGTCGGATAGAGCCACAAACCCCCAGCTCCTCACACCTCTCCAGAGGGTGGCCTCCCAGCAGGCCCATGACTGTCTTCCCCATCACGCCTTCTTCCTGCCACCCGCCCCTGCCCCAGCCAAGCCACAGCAGGATCAAACCACAGACGGCTTCCCCGACGTGAGCCATGCCACCGCCTCCCCTCCCCCCCCCCCCCCCCCGACCCCACTGCCCCACTCGGCGACTGCTGGCTTCACAGACTCCCCGTAAAGGTGCGCTGGTGTTTGGTGACGGATATGGAAATTCAATAAAAGGCAAGTTAATTAAAACAGAACAAGCTGTTGCCTGGGGCAGCAAAATGTAACTGCTTATTATGTGAATGAATGTTAAGATACAGGGGAGTATAATTTTCTGTCTCCCCCTGTGTTTCTTGGAGCCTGTTTGGCAAAGACAGAGCATGAGTCTGCCAGCTGGGGACGGACAGTTCCAGCCTCAGATGTGTGTCAGATGTGGGTGTGTGTGTGTGTGTGCACACATGTATGTGGTTGGCCCTGGGTACAGGTTTGCATAGGAGGGAAACTCACAGACTGAGCTCCTGGGCAAGTCATCAATCGCGTCTGGAGCTTGGTGGTAACCCCAAAGCACAAGCAGCACCCCCTGCCCCCTAAGGGCACCTGTTGCTAATTGCTGCAACTGTTCTCAGAAACAGGTGTCCTGTTATGGCCTGATTGTGTCTCCCTCCTAGGGGCCTGACCCCTTCCCCCATGCAGCCCCCAATTCATATGCTGGAGTCCCAACCCCCAGGACCTCAGCCTGGGCCATATTTGGAGACCAGGTCTTTAAAGAGGTAATCAAGTTAAAATGAGGTCCTGTGCGTGGGGCCCTCGTCCAATCTCACCAGCGTCCGTGGGCGTGGACTCATATGGATGAAAGAACAAGTAAGGACAGAGGGATGTGGAGGTCATCTACAATCCGGCCAGGGGGACCTTGGAAGAAACCAACCCCGCGGACACCACATCTCAGACTTCCAGCCCTCAGAACTTGGAGAAAATAAATTTCTGTTGTCTATGCCACCGAGTCTGCATTATCTGGCTACGACACATCTAGCAAAATTAGGTGCACCTGACCACCTGTTATCGCTAGGGGGTCTTCAGGTAGGCTGAGTTCACCTGTGCCAGGGGCTGGCTGGCAGCTGGTCCCAGGTGGCTTTGTCTGGGGCGGCAGCCATGTCACTGTGCTCCGGTAAGGTCCTGCAGGGTGCCTAGGCTTCTGACAGGGTGGGGTGGGGGGAGTTGGGAGGTGCTGGAGAGAGAGACAGGGAGAGATGGAGAGAAGGAACAGGTCTCTCTAGGGCCAGGCTCCCTACCTGCCCCCCATCTCTTCTGCTACATGCTATTGGCCAAAGAAAACGACGTGATCCGAATTGCACCAAGGTTGGGGGGAGATGAGGGGGCGGGGAAGCCGCCCAGACCTCTCTGAAGGGCAGGGCTGGCATTCTGGGAGGGGTGGAGGAATGGGGTCATCTGTGCCGCCAGCCCAGGGAATTCCGAAATGTTTTATTTTGAATGTCAAAATCTGCACTTCAAGCCTGAGGAATTGGGAGGCGGTTAAGAGGGACAGAAAAACACTCAGAAATAAAGACACAAGGGCGCCTGGGTGGCTCAGTGGGTTAAGCCTCTGCCTTCTGCTCAGGTCATGGTCTCAGGGTTCTGGGATCGAGCCTGTTGTGGGGCTCTCTGCTGAGCAGAGAGCCTGCTCCCCCCCCCCCTCTCTGCCTGCCTCTCTCCCCACTTGTGATCTCTCTCTCTCTCTGTTAAATGAATAAATAAATAAATAAAATCTTAAAAAAAGAAAGAAAGAAAGACGTAGGAGTCCCTGCCCGCAGCTATCAATCAGAGAAGAAGATAAGGCTCTCTGACATTAAGTCCAGTGGAAAAATCAGAAGCAATCCACAAAACTGGAGTGACACGATGTTTAAGGTTTAGGCTACACCTTTTACACACACGGTAACTGACAAAGCTGGTGGGCATCCCTGATCTGAGTCCCACAGAAGAACCCCGCGATCTCGACTGCGGGAGTCCAGAGATCAGGTCCCTGTTCAGAGAGCCCTCTTCTGGGTACCCAGCCTGCTACTGTTTCTGAAAGGCTCCTGACGTCCCCGCTCCATTGCCCTTCCCACTCTGGCCACTGTGTTTGCCTCTGGGGACTTCATTGTTTGCTAGAATCCACCCCGCCTGAGGGCGGGGGGGCTTTGCTTTCCCAGCTACCGCCAAGCCTCCTCCCACCCAACACACACTCCAGGGGCCTCTCCTAGGAAAATGGGGAGAATAAGAAATATTTGGGGCAGCCTCAGAAATAAATGGGAGATTTATTTACAAGGAAATAAAAAGGTTTGCATTTCTAATAGGCTAGGAACCATTAAGCTGCTGCCACCGCCAGCTTGCTTGCCAGTGATGTGAGAGAGACAGATGGTAAAACTGTGACCAGCTTTTGCAACTAAAACAAATACCCTCCCCACCTCCCCCATCCCCAAGCCCATTGTGGCACCAAGGGACTTGGTCTCTCTAGGGGGTCCTAAAGCTAACAATGGTTTGGTTTATGGCTTTGTTTGAACCCGGCTTTGTCCAGCAGGATGTTTCGCAACAGCTCAGAAATATGTGAGTACATTCCTTGAACACGTATAATTTAGTTCCAATTGCTGCTTGCTGGTGCAAACTGCCAATGAGGATAAACAAGATTCATACTTAGTTTCAAGCACGTTGCAATATGAGCAAAATTAACATTAGTAAATAAGACCCTTCTGAAAAAGGACGGGCTTGGTAGGAACTGCTCTGTACTCTGAAAAAACTAATTCTGAGGCTGAAAAGACCCAGTCATCAAGACGAGAAGAGCAATTTTCCGGACGGTGATGTGGCAGGGAGTTGGGGCCGGGGCCGGGGCCGGCTCGCTCACGAGTCAGATACAATGCAATGCAATTTATTTTTCTCCAGCATCCTCACACGCAAGTTTAGCAAAATGCTCTACAGCTAATTACTGACTTTCTATGCAAATACGAGCATGTGGCACACAATTCATCAAATGGAGGCTCTCAGAAGGCATCAGAGGACGAGTGAGGATGGGGAGCTGCACGCAGGCCAGGGGGAGGTGGGCGGTGACACTAACGGAGAGTGGAGAGACACCCCCCCCCCACCGGGAATGAGGGCTTCGTGCCTGGAGCATTCCTGGGGTCTGGAGTGTCCTGGGGCTGGGGTGGGACCAGGAATCAAGCCTTGGAGGAGCATAGGGGATTGGTGGGGAGGGAGAAAGGGATGCTGGTCCAGCTTGGGGATGGGTTGGAGGTTTGGGCTGCTCTGGGGCAGGAGGGTAGGTGTTTCACTCGAGATTCTGAGGTAGACAAGAAGCCATAAAGGTTTGTGTTGGGTCGGCAGACTCCAGGAGTGCAGGAAGAACAATAGAAATGACCAGTGGCTCCGGAGGCTCCCGGAGTGCAGGAGGCACAATGGAAATGACCTCGGCCGGGGGTCCCCCGTCTTCCAGCCTCCCTCCTGCACCCCCCCTTTCCTTCACCCTTGACTCTCCCTCCAAAAGGATGTAGGCGCAGGTCACGTCTCCATAGGTAACCCGATACCTATGCAGGAAACAGAGAAAAGACCCCTGCCAACTCCCTCCCAGTGCGACTTCCCCTACTCTGCTTTCCAGAGTTGTGGAACCTCGCCCGAGGGTGCCCACCTCCTCCCGGCACAACTTTCTTGGCTCCCCTTCTCCTGAGCCCTGAAACTTCGCCAGAGAGTGCCTTTAATAAATCTGGCCTTGCGCCTACCTCGCCTGGTGTCACGTTTATCTCTCCTATAAAACCTTACAGTTGGTGGTGGCAGTCTGCGGTACATGCGTGTGTCACGCTGAAGACGGGAGGTGGGTGGGTGCGGGCGTCCTGCGGGGTGACCAGCAGTGAGGGTGTTACAGGGAAAGAGGATGACAGCATGCCGCTGAGGCCTCCTGGAGGGGTCAGATAGTCGGGGGTTTCGGGACGAGGTTGAGATGTAGACTTTCAGCCGACAATGTTCAAAGGATCCATCAAGAGTGACATGGTGGGATCCTGAAGTCACCCCGTGCTGGGTGAGGACAGCAGATGGAGCTCGGCCCTTTAAGGGTCTTGCACCCTGGAGAGGTAGGCCAGTGGGGTCCCTGCATGGATGACCACAGAGCCACCCAGGGAAGCAGGGTTCCTGCTCCCCACCCCAGGCTTCTCACGATGAAAGCAGCATCCAGCGTCCAGCGGAAGCCTGACCCATGGCCCCTGAAGTGAACTCGCTGAAAACAAAAGTAGAAGTTAAGTTGTAAAACCCCAATGTGCCCAGAGCATTCTGGAAATAACAAATCAGTCAGATCAGCTGTTGGCATCTGACAGATCAAAAATTTGAAAAAAAAAAAGAAAAGAAAAAGAAAACAAATCAAAACAGAAACCCAATGAACTGACACATTTTCCTTAAGCATCTTCCGTTTTTTGTTTTTGTTTTTGTTTTTGTTTTTGTTTTTGTTTTGTTTTGTTTTGTTTTTAAGATTCCATGGTCAGGCCCCTACAGTTCCGACTTCTGTAATCTTAGCCCATTTTCATTCTGGAAAATGTGAAGAGGCTTGGAGATTCAGGATGCAAGCCCAGGGAGTGTCGTTTGCTGACTGGGTGGATTGGCGGGGCCCCCCACTTTTCCCCCTCCCCCCACCCGCCCGGACAGCCATATCAAAGGCCCTGGATTCTGAGATGGCCCAGAGCCCGCTGAGCCAGAGCCCCTTGAGAGTCAAGGCCAGACTTAGATAATCTCCTCGGGGTAATGCTTTTCACCTTCATAAGGAGAAGAATTATGATGCTCTTTCCCCCGTGTCCTCAGCTGATGGCCGGAGAAGAGAGATAATATTTACTATTTTGTCCTTACAAAATGCAGACAGTGGTGCGGACCATATATTTGAAAAGCAGAGACTTGATATCTTGAGCCAGGGAGGGGGTGTTGGGAGGTGGGGTGGCTGTTGGGGATGGTGTCATCGGGCCAGGAAAAGTGGGAGATAGCACTTTATTTATTTACCTCCAACACTAGAAACTTCTCCTGGAAGAACTCAGTGTCAGGGACACACGATGACGGGCAGGGACCACGCCACTGCTCGCTCTGCGGAGAAGCACTCCGATGTATTAAGGAGGTGTAAGTCAGGAGAGTTGGAAGCTAAGGACAGGACGAGCCATCAGCCCCCATTGTTTCTCCACTGAGTTGAGTCCGAAATGACAGCTTTGCCTGCAGGCTACAAAGCGGGGCGTTCAGAGAGACTCAGAAGTGGTCTTTCTTTCCTATGTCGCTGAGCTGAAGACTGTCACTTCTCATTTGGTGTTCCAAGAGCTCGTCTCCCCTCCTCCTCGTTAGCCGAGGCTGCCCCTCTCCCCGAGGGAAGGAGGTGCCCAGATTGCAAGGCGGAGGGGTTCTTCCTAACTGGGGGAGGCGGCCGTTGGGCGATGGGACCATCACCCCTGTCGGTGTGGCTGGAGACAAGGTGACCGGAGCGCGCCTGAGTGGGCAGCCTTTCCTTCCCCGGAAACACCCCTTGACCTTTCATCCTAATGCAACGGCATGAAAATCCTTGAAGCCTCAAAGAAGAACCAGGAGGCCTATCTGCTCTCACTGCTTCAGGTCACCCCTGGGATAATAAAGATGCTCCTGTTTCCAAGAAGAGTGGCTCAGACCCAGCCCTTCTGTCCTCCAAGGAATTCTCTGGGCTGATCCCTGGCAGGGCCCCTCTGAAACAGGTGTATGCTTTCACCAGCCGCATTTTGCTGGGAGCTCAGGGAACCTGCATCCCACTTACTGGCAGTGATGGATAACCCTATCGGTTGGGGGAAAAAGCTCCGGTCATGCTCTGCTGATGTGTTAGGAAAGAGCTGACTGCATAACATTTACTTTCCAGAGCAGGCCTGGGACCAGAAGGCCACAGGGTTTTTGGGAGGTCGGGGGGAGCACCAAGGGGCATTTCTTCTCCCGGTCTGGTGGTTCCCGGCTTGACCTGCCATTTAGGGCCTGGACATCAGGAAAACACTCAGGGGGTCCAGAGGGATTTCTCCGTGTGGGTAGCTATGCCGGGTCGGGAACCGGGGTGAGGTCGTCAGGCTGGGGTGGTCTTAGCGGTTTCCCGCAGAGACAGCGGCCCTCAGGGCCGGATCCACTAGGGTCTCTCAGAATCTCATCTCCTAGGCTTTCCGGTCCTCCTGCTCTGCACAGAGATGGGCTACCATGCGCCAGTTTGAGGCCTGGGGAAGGCAGTGACCATCAGTGGCCGCAGACCGCACACTTTAAACACAAAAGACCCACCTGTCTGATGCCCTGAGACTCCTCCCCGAGCTTTCTGGTCTCCACCTGCTCTGAGCCTCAGCAGTGTCCACCCCAGGCAGGCGAGTCCCCCGGGGAGACGTGGGAGCCCGCAGGCTGGTGGGCTTCAAGCTCCGGCAAGCCGCTTAGCCCCAGTCTCTGCCTCTGTGCAGTGGGAGTGCCCTCAGGCACTTAGTGCTGGTGCCTGGGAGACTTCGCAGGAGCTGGGAGTCCGGGGGAAAGTTTTGGGACCCGGAGGAAGAAGGAGTGACAGGAGCTGATGATGCCTGTCCTCTCCCCTTCTAGCTCTTGAGTTAAGAGCCCAGGATGTCCATGGCGGGAACGGAAGCATGTTCGAACGCAGAGTTCCAGGAGGCTGCCGGGTGCATGGCCAGGGTCCGGGCTCCCTGCGTGCATCACGAGACCCCTCGGAGGTGGCCGGGTCAGGCCCAGTTTGGGAAAGCCCATTCTTTCTTGGTCCACCAGAGGGCCATTTACTAAATCCCTGCGACCGGCAAATTGTGTCCTTGCTTGGAAAAATGGCTCCCTGGTGTCTTTCGGGGCCCACCGCTGTTTATTAACCTGCTGGAGGGCCAATCAGTCATGGATTTCAGGGACAGAAATACAGCCTGTTTTGGCTTTTCTTGTCTATTGTCTTAGACAAGAACGTGGGAATGAGTCGCAGATCACCTGTGATCTCCCCCATTGTGGGAGTTAGGGATTGATGAGTGGATGTTTATAGTCACTCATTTATTCGTGTGATTATAATATAAACATTTCCACATAGTTACAATGCCTGTTAATAATATGTGTACATGAATTGCTTCATTCTTTCAAGAAGTTTTTATTGAGTACCTACTATGTGCCTGGCCTGTGTGAGGCTCTGGGAAAATGGTGGTGAAGGAAAACCTGACATGGACCCAAGTTCACAGCACTTACAATCCAGTGGGACGCTAGACAAGAGTCAAATAATCATCAGAAATGAATATAGAATTGCAAATTGTGTTTTAGGGAAGTCACACGCCACTCTCACAGCCTGGTGTCACAGGATTTGACTTGGTCAAGGAGCTGGGGTGGCTTTTTGAGGAATTGACCCTTGAAGGATGAGATGGGGTCATTTAGGTCGGTGAAAAGGGGGGAAGAGTGATTCGGGCAGAGGAGACAGCATTTGCAAAGGCCCTGTGGCAGGAGGACATGGGGCAAGCATGAGGTCAGAGTGGAGAGGGATGGGGCTACACAGGCGGGCAAGGGCCAAGTGGAGAAGTTTATCTTTATCCCAAGAGTGCTGGGGACCAGTGGGATATAAAGAAGGATATAAAGGGGTAATGCAGTCAGATTTGCCTTTTAGTACAATCCCTCTGGCTAGCCGTGGTGGGCTCTGCAATGCGCCATCCCTTTCAATCTGCAGAAATAAAGGCCTGCTCCACCGTGTGCCAGGAGGGCCGCTGGCAGGACACCCTTAGCATGTGGCCCCTTCATGGATGATGTCTACAGGAGAGGGCACTGGCCCCAGTCACACCCCTTCCCAGGAGGACCAGTGTCTGGTGCCATGTCAACCCCAGGACAGCTCCAAGAGGTCATCTCATCTCCAGAGTTCCCACTGGGGCTGTCAGAGGCCTTCCTTGAGGCTGGATTAGAGCTCAATAGCACCCCCTCCCTGATCCTGCAGCCCCCTCCCCTGCCACAGGGGACATCTCTAACCCCACACCCAGCTGGTGCTCCAGCAGGTGCGTGCCCCTCTCTTAGCCTGCGTCCTGGGGGCACCCAGGATCATCGGTGACAGATTGGGTAAGCTGGGTGCATCTCATCATCGCTCAGCGCCAACGATACACTCAAATGTTCCAAAAGAAGCCCACACTTAAAATATTGGTAAGGATATTTTAGAAAGTGAAGCTTTAAAAAAAAAAATCTGTTGCTGCAAAAGGGAGAAGGGTAGAGCTCCCCACCTCCGCGGGGCTGAGGAAGGTTGGCCTGTCATGTGGCTGCCGGGCCTCACTTCCTGTCCCCTGCTGGGCTTCTGTGCACCACGGCTCAGGAGTTTGCTCGCCCCTGGAGTGCCAGGCTTCCTGCAGGAAACCCGCTGGGGTGCACTGCCTGCTGCCCGTCATGTCCACTGTGCCGCTGTTCCCTGACTCTGGCTGTCCACCCGCAGCCCAGCAGCCCTGCCTCCCAGAGCCCCCAGAATGGGAAGCAAGGGGGCGATCGGAACATGCTTCTGTTAATCTCCTATTTCCATAACCTTCACACTGTGTGCAAGACGGGGATCGTTGCAAATAAAACATGAGAGAATGAACACTCTTCCAAGCTGGGTATCCACATACATTTTTCGGTCCCAAAAGCCCATGGACAGACTCGTGTGCGTGTGTGTGTAACTGTCACTAAACGTACATTATCTCCCTGTTGGAAGAATTCAGAATTCTACTAGAACATTTGGAAGATAAAGGCCAAAAAAAAAAAGAGAGAGAAAAAAAAAAACCACCCACACCAAAAAAGCCAGACATCCAACCACAACCAACTCTTATCTTTGGAACTGAATAAGGTTAAAAAAAGATTAAAATAATCACAAAGGTATGATTTAATCTTTACAGTCTTATAAATATTAATATGAAAAGACTTTATATTGGGAAATGTTATTATACAGCATAATGTTAATTTTATGAAAATCAATTCATTCAGCACTCATACATTTTTTACTTCTCTCCTTGGCTTTTGCTGACGATTTGAGTATTACCGTCCTGCTCAATGTTTCCGACTTCGACAACGAGCGCCTGGCAATGGGGCGTAGCGCGGGATTTTGACACCACAATTATCTCTCCGATAATGCCCTGTGATTCTGCACAGGTAGGAATCAGATGGAACCGAGTCGGGACGAGCGCCGCTGAGCCGCAAGCTGGATGTTTTTAATTAGAACCGCGATCTGATTTCTATCACAGCCTTCGGAAATGCAAAGGCCTCAGACACGGAGCCGAGGGGGTAGAACGCCCCCAGCGTGAAGGGCTGGGCAGAGACGGTGGTTGGCAGGAGTCCGCTCGGGGCAGGTACAGGGTCGGCCCCAGTGTTTCTCATCCCCTCAATTACCCTCCAGCAACCCTGGACGGCAGGCTTGCGATTGCCCCCATTGCACAGATTGGAAAGACTGAGGCCCTCGAGGGTGAATAAGGCACCTCACTAGGGAGTGGCTGGCATGAGCTGCAGACCCAGGTCCCCTTCGCTGCACGCCGGCTTCCCGCGGACCAGGACCTCCGTTAGGATTCTTGATGCACCAGACAACTTGACATTTTGTTCCAATTTCCACGAGATGGAAAAAAAATGTAGCCCCATCACAGCATTGAGGGGACGGAGGTGAAATCAAACCTGAAGTCACATTGGGAACCAATCTCAGCTCGCGGGGACATGGCTGGACGCCCAGCGGCGGGGCCGACGTGGCCATCCTGTGGGAGCAGGCCAGGAGGTAGCTGCCGAGGCCATCCTGCTTTTTTCTAATTGGTGAGCCGAGAGCCGGCAGTGCAGCCTTGTTAGAGAGCTCACACGGGTTGGAAATAGGACAAGTCGGTGTCAGAGTCGACGCCAGCTCCTCTGTAAAGGTCTCAAGAACAATCAAGCCGAATCAATTTCCAAGAGACCCCGTGACAGATTCTTGATTATGAGCCCCAATTAAGGAAACCTTGGTTTCCTCTTTGTTTAATGTCAGGGAGTGAGGAGACCGCCGGGCAGATGGCTCCCGGGTGCCGAGGGGGAAGCGTTGCGGCCTCGTTTGAACGGCGCACCCGTGCCTCGGCAGACCCTTTCATGCTCTCCAAAGAGGAAGCCGAGAAATCCGTGCCTCTCGCTCGATGCCCGAGGAGGGAAACGCGGTAATGACCAGATGAAGGGCTTCTGCTCTTCCCCAGAGCCCACAGAGGCGGAAAGCAGGGAATTGAAAGATTCTGTCTTGGGCTACATAAATGTGCCCCAGGGGGAAACGGGCCAGCAGAACCAGAAAATCCAGAGAAAGGGCTTCCGTTGGGCTCTTCCCGAATCCACAGGTGTTTTCGGGGTGATGGGGCCGGGACGACACTTGCACTGCAGGAAGGGGAGGCCGTGTTCACGGGGCCTGTGAGATTGGAGGAAAGGGAATGAGACGAGTGGAATGGTGGGGCTGGGCCTGGATGGGGCGCCCGTGTGCGTGGGAACCGGGGAGGAATCTGGCTGCAGGTGTAGGTGCTGGGGCGACAGCCCAGGCACAGAACCCAGATTCCCAAGGGTAGACGCCCATCTGCAAGACTGGGCTGGAGACTCCGACGTGGGGCAGGGAGGGCCGGAAACCAGACCCGGGGGTGCAGCCTGTCTACACGGGGCACGCCGTCTAACGGGTGGGGGCGGCGTCCCAGCCAGCATGCTGAGGCCTGGGGCCCTAAGGCCTGGGGAAGGACAAGTGGGGTTCCGAACCCAGGACACCTGGGGGGGGGGGTCTTTGCAGTGAGGGCATTCCTGTTGACCGCCCATCCCGGGTACAGACGTTCTTCTGGGATGAGGAGAATGTTCGGAAGCTGGAGAGAGGTTTTGCCCATCATCGTGGAGGCCTGGAATGCTGCCAAATTGTACACTTAAAATAGTTAATCCTATGTCATGTGGATTTCACCTCAATGAAAATAATAATAAAGCTGGAATGCAGAATTCTCCCAGCCATAGAGCTACCTTTCCAGACAAAGATGCAGGATATTTCGGGTGTTAAGTGTCCAGATACCCTAGCTTCTCTGCCTCCCTGAACCGTAACGTCTGACCTTTGTAGGACTCGCCTGGTCCCTCCTCGCTTTGGGAATAAAGGATATTTATAGATTTGTGATATTGCTCCTAGGCAAGTCTTGCCAAAGTTCACCCTGTTCTCTTCTACACCGTTTGCAAAGTAGGCAGAAAGCAGGCCTTTGTATAGTAGGGGTCTTGGAGCCCCTCACCCGACCCCAACAGTCTGCGTGTCAAGGACCTGGTTGGGGTCCATTAAGGCTGCTGGAGTGCACTCAGAAAGTCAATGAGGAAATGTCATCTGGAAGACAGAAGCTCTGTCCACCCAATTTTAAAATGAGGGCAGGATGCCCACTGTGGTTACCGGATCAGAAAGGCCCCACTGGTTCCTGCAGAGGCCAGTGCGCAGGTGCAGTGACCACAGGCTGGGGGCCTGGGACCCAGGACCTGGAATCACCAGCAGCTCCATTATTCGCTTCCAAGCAGAGGACACAACCACAGCAGAGCCCAGAACCTCCCCTTACTCCGGACATTGCATTCATTCAGTGGGGATCAAATCATAAGGAAGAGATTTTTTTAACCACTTTCCAGCTCTTGGGGTCTTATTGCAATGAAATCATCAAAGCCTGATTTAGATAGAGGGTCACCTTCATGTGAGACAGATCGCAAAATAAAGTCCGAAACATGGGTGTCCCTGAAAGACCTGGCTAGGTCCGCAGATCACCATATCTGAGGACCAACCTCGGGAATAGAAAGTCACCCCCATTTCACGGCAAAAGGCCAATCCCTCAAAAGATCTGTCTTTTCACCTGGGTGGCTCAGTGGGTTAAGCCTCTGCCTTCGGCTCAGGTCATGATCCCAGGGTCCTGGGATCGAGCCCTGCCTCAGGCTCTCTGCTCCACAGGGAGCCTGCTTCCCCTCTCTCTCTGCCCTGCCTCTCTGCTTACTTGTGATGGCTCTCTCTGGCAAATAAATAAATAAAATATTAAAAAAAAAATATCTGCCCTCTCCCCCCCACCTCCAAGGAGAAAATAATCAGAACATAGTCTTTTTGTGTGGTGAAAAAGAGAGAAGAGAGGTGGTCAGTTTCCCCACCTAGCCAAGGTGGGAAAGTCTTACAAAAAAGAAAAGTGAATTGCTCTCCACGCAAAGTTCTCACTGCACGACAGACATTAATTAGGTGTCTGAATGGGACAAGGTCAGTCTTTGGTTTCCCAAGTCCAAGATGCTCTCTTTGCCAGAAGCGGTTTTTCCGGACTGTTCAGTTTTCTGGCCTGAAGCCCCCGCACTGCTCCTGCAGGTTCCAGGGTACACGCCAGGCTGGGGTCCCAGGCTGGAAACCCGCCTGAGCACCCCCTAGGAGTAGAGGGAGCTGGGGAGACAGTAGGCCAATGACCCGGGGGTCTCAGTCCCTGAGAGCATCACACTGAGGCTTCCTTTGGCCTCAAGATCTCAGCAAGGAAGTAGGAGGAACATCATTGTGTCCCTTCGGCAGAGGGAAGCATGAGGAGCTCTGCAAAGCTCTGGGTGGTTGAAACCTTGCATTCTGGGGCCAGAGTTCTGGTCTAAAGCACCTTCGGACTTTATAATCCACAAACACCTTCCAGCAGGCTTTGTAACTATTGTAACGTGAAAATGCTACATTGGTTTCTGAGGCAAAATGATTTGCTCATGGAGTTCATACACACCTGAACTTTGCCTTCCTGTGTCGTTAAACCCAAAATGCTCTTCTGGAAAGATGTGGAAATGGGGGAGGCGAAGTGGGAAGCTGTCAGGTCCTTCGGTCACGAAAGGTTGGAGGGCCAGCCTGTGGGCAGGCCAGGGTCGACTGGCCATGCTTATGACTCCAGAATTTTCTGTGACAGCTTGGATCACAGCTGTAATTGAATGCACAGACTGTAAACACACCTCTGCTGCCTGCCTTCGCTGAAGAAGGCACAATCTCTGAGGGTAGGGGTTGTGTACCCTTGGATCTTCACAGTACTCATTGTGGTGCTGGGCACAGGTTTGGTATAAGATACATATTTATGGATTGAAAGACAGAGGTCAGTTTGAGGCTAGATAATAAGCTTTCCTTTTTGAGAGTCACAAAACAGCACTGGACAAGACACAGAGATAAGGTACAGTGTTTGTTTCTGCTTTTTGCTGTTTGTATTGCAGGACTTCTCAGAACCTTTGATATGCAGATGTGCTCTGTGACTCTCCACTATTGGCTGTATTGTGCTGTGCTCCCCAAGAGGCAGCAGCAGCGTTCCCTCAAAGTCCCTGGCTTGTGGAATCACTTTCTGCGATGTTCATTCACATCCCGATGGACCAGCATTCCAGGGGACGCACTTTGCATTGGACGGTGGTCAGCAATCAGCAGGGAGACACCCCAGTTGTACTAAGAGGACATGGAGGAGGTGGGAGGGGTGCTTGGAGGGTGCTGCCCACGGGACCCTGAATTCTAGGTGATATCTGAGTCAGCCCCAGACAGGGCACGCTGCTGGGAGGGGACACCAGACCCAGGCAACCTCCCCGGGCAAACCCGTCCTGGGAAACCCGTGCCTCCTCCATTTCCCCAACAGACATCTCTGTTTTGAATGCAGAATCAATTCATCTCCAACCACAAAAATAACAAGTGGAAGCTCCGTGAGAGGAGGGCCCGTCCCTGCGTCTGTCGTCAGACGTCCTCTCCTGAGTTCAACAAGTATTTGTCGAGTGAATATGCGGCAAATTATGGAACAAATTGTTATTGCAAAGACAGTATGTGTTACTGTTACACCACTTCTGGGCGTTCTCTTCTGGGACTGTTCAGTGTGAATAAAAATGTCTTGTGGGAACTCTTGAAAGAGAAGATCTGGTTTCCAGGTTCCCAGGCCTCAGCGGCACGACAGCCTCCCAGGTGGGGACGCTGGAGGAGCCCGGGGTCCAAGGGCCTGAGAGCTCTGAGTTCAAGACCAAGCTCCGGTGTATATCAGGACGGGGGCTCGGGGGGAGACCTTGGATGGGCTCTCGGTGGAGAGAGGAGGAGCTGAGACACACAGAACGGGAGGCGCCAACCAAGGGAAGGTTGGGGGTAACTTAGTTTGGCTTCCCCTACCAGCAGAGCGTGAGACAGAGATTAAGGGACCAGAAGTTTATTTGGGAGGGGGTCCTGGGGAAGTAAGACAGGGAAGGGGAGCCAAGGAAGTGAGGGTCGCATCCAGACTTACCCCCGACCCGGAGGATCGTGCAGCTGGGTTGTTTGACCAACCCCTCCTCGCCTGCATTTAGGGTATGGTGGGGGTGATCTTAGTGGCCGGCCCTCAGGCCTTCCACACTGGCAGCACATGGTGACCAGAGCAGAGGCTTGCGATAGATCGGTCCTGGCAGCTGGAGGTGGGGAGCCCGTTGAACCAGTGAGGAAGGGACAGGGGATCTAAGTAGGGGAGTGATAGCATTCGCCACGGGAGGCAAGAGTGCTCTGTGCCACAGTGCCTGTCCAAGCAAAAGCCCTATAAGAAAGTGCCCCCCCCCCCCCCCGTTCCAGGTGAGTGTGGCCAGAACACCATGAAGGGAGGGGAGGTGGGGAGGAGCTAAGGCAGTGTAAGTGTTTTCATCTGGAGGAGCTAAGGCAGTGTAAGTGTTTTCATCTGGCTCTAAAAACCAACAATCACACCAACAAAACCCCCTGAAGTCCTGACCTGTGGTGTTTGCCAATTCCCATGGTGCAAACAGTCACATCATGGCTGTGACTGCACTCCCAGGGTGAACCCCACATGCAGAGTTGGAAACAGAGGCGCGTGTTTGGCTCTCACAAGCCCACTGAAGCCAGCTCAAGTGCATGTAGTACGGAGGAGAGGTAAGGAGGTTGGACAGGACGATGAAAAGTCATCTGACGGGCTTTAGGCAGAGGACAGAAAAGATGATCTAATTTATGTCTGTCAATGAGCCATGAGGCTAGGAAGGTGACCTGAACCACAGCATGAAGACCGGTCCGCTTAGGACCTTGGCGGTGGGCGTCCGCGCACACCCTGGTTCCGAGAATCTCAGTTGCCGAGAGAAGATATGGAAAAATCCATCGTCAGATCTTCTCATGCTGGGCTGAGACCCGTTCTTGCATTTAGATAACATTAAAGGTCTTCCATAAATTAGCAAAACACGAGGGACTGTGGAAAAGCAGGTGCGCTCTATCCCCAAGGGCAGCGTGCTCCTTTCCCAAAGGGTCCCCCTCACCCCCGTAAGTAGAAGCCTCAACACAAGCTTTGCTGACTTTTGTCAGTTTCATTTAGACCTTAAATACTCCTTGAATATATTTTTCTGTAAGTAAGAGAATCATGGCAGAGAAATGAAGCTATCTGTCACATAAACGCCCGCCTAGAAGGAGTGAGAGTGTAATAATGGGGGGGGAGGGTTGTCAGGCTACCAGAATACCTGTACAAATGAAAATTGATTTTCTTGAGAATTCTTTGCCTGGTGAAATAAATTAAATCTGCATTTACTTCTATTTGTTTAAAAACCTCTTTGTTAAAATAAGTGCAGCAGTATAGAGACATAATCTAATAAATTAAAAGAGGATAAATTTTACCTAATAACGTTCTGCCCAGAGAATATGTACAGAGGGAACCCACCAGAGGAAGGCTCATGGAAGCCACTTAAATGTCTGGGCTAATTCTATTTGTAATGGTAAAACTGACAAACAGATATGTTCGGGCCTCTTCAAGCTTGTTTTATTTTACTTTTTTCCATATCAGGTTTATTATTATTTTAATTGGGGAAAAAATAATCTACTGAGTTTCCACTTAGCCTGGAGAAATACAGATTTAACTAGGTCTTAAAATTTAATGCAGCTTGAATGGCGCACCACGAGGAACAATCTTTAATGAGAGGAAAGTGCATTATCAGCCTTACATGAAAACACATGGGATAAAACTCCATCCTCCACCCCAAGCACATCACCCTGCCTCTCAGATTTTCTGTCTCTCCCAATACAAGGGAAATTTAAAAAGCACTGAGCATTTCTGGAATGTCAGCAAGGACCTAGTGCTTGCTGCTGAGTACACCCTGGGGTGGGGTTGGGGGGACGATCAGGCAGCGTCGCTAACAGGCAGCACTAATGAACACTCTAGTGTCCTTGTTGGGAACACTCTAGGAACTTGTTGGGAAGAAGAAGTTGCTGTCCCTGTAGCTACTTGAAGACAGTTGGGATTAAGGGACAACACATGAAGGGCAGCCAATTCTGCATTCAGAATTCTTTTCTTAATGTTGATGTTTGTCGCTATGAACTTCCCTCTTAGAACAGCTTTTCCTGCATCCCCTACATTTTGATATGTTGTATTTCCATTTTCATTTGTTTCAAGATGCTTTTAAAATTCCCTTTCGAGGGACGCCTGGGTGGCTCAGTTGGTTAAGCAGCTGCCTTCAGCTCAGGTCATGATCCCAGCGTCATGGGACCGAGTCCCACATCGGGCTCCTTGCTCCGCAGGGAGCCTGCTTCTCCCTCTGACTCTGCCTGCCACTCTGTCTGCCTGTGCTCGCTCGCACTCGTTCTCTCTCTGACAAATAAATAAATAAAATCTTTAAAAAAAAATTTAAAAAAATTCCCTTTCGATTCTTCTTTGATCCATCGGTTGTTCGGGGGCATGTCATTTGATTTCCACATACTGGTGAGTTTTATGATTTTCTTCTTGTAATTGATTACTAGTTTCATTATCATTGTGGTTAGAAAACATGTTTGATGTGACTTCAGTCTTCTTTTTTTTTTTTTAAAGATTTTATTTATTTATTTGAGAGTGTAAGTGAGCAAGGGAGCATAAGCAGGGGGAGACAAAGAGGGAGAGGGAGAAGCAGACTCCCTTACTGAGCCGGGAGCCAGATCTGGATCCCTAGACTCTGGAATCATGACCTGAGCTGAAAGCAGATGCTTAACTGACTGAGCCACTCAGGTGCCCCATGACTTCAGTCTTCTTCATTGTGTTAAGATTTGTTTTGTGTTGTGACCTGATGTGATCTATCCTGGAGACTGCTCCATGTACACTTGAGAAGAATGTTAATACTCTGCTCAGCTGGATGGGATGTTCTATCCATGTCTGTTAGGTCCATCTGGCCTGACATATCATAGAAGTCTGATGTTTCCTTACTGATTTTCTGTCTGGGTGATATATTCATTGTTTAATGTGGAGTATTGAAGCCCCCTAACTGTTACTGTCTTGCTGAGTATTTCTTCCTTAATATTTGCTTAATATATTTAGGTGTTCCAACGCTCAGTGCATATGTGTTCAAACTTTTGACTAAGTGACTAAGAGGGGTAATTATACTTGGATGCTCCTGTAATACCAGGCACTGGGCATACACTTCATCGAATCCTAAAACAAAGATGCTCCCATTTTTCAAAGAGAAAACTGAGGCTTAGAATGGAAAATCATGACCAGCAAACGTGACTCCAAAGACCATGTTCCCATGTGATGTTTTCATCTCATTGTTGGGAGTCTGCTGAAGAAAGCTATGTGTCTCTTTTTCCACTTGTAGGGTTTTTTGGTTGTTGTTTTAAAAGATGATGAAACTGAGCAGTTCTGTTTCCACCAACCAGGGGTGGTCACTTCCCAATCCCGATTTTTAACTTCCACTTTTCTGGATTCACTTTGAGCCGTGAATAGATATGGGAAGTCTATGTGCTCTTGACTTTCAAATCAAGCCACAGTCAGACTGTTGAGCTAGAAACTTACTGCTGCCTAGTAGCTTCAGAGGGACTTGAAGTTCTTGACTTTTTGAAACTGAGAGCTGACGATGAGCCATGTGGAGCTGATGGCCTCCTGCAGAGGAAACCAAGTGGCTTAGACGCAACGGGGGTCCTCCTCCCTCTGGCTCTGCTTCCTGCAGGCCCCCCTGGCCTCCTGTGTCTTCTCTGCTCTGACCACATTGATTCGACTTTCCAAACCCTTGCTGAGTGCCTACCCCAGTCCAGGGCTTAGCCATGCAGCAGTGAGGGCGAGACCAGAAGCCCACTACTGAGAGCTGGAGTTCAGAGGGGCTGGTCGAGAAAAACCATGGTGTGTGGTGACATGAATACCCCAGGACCAGAGGACGTGGCTTCAGAAAGGGGTGAGGGGGTGATCGGGAGGCACTCAGGACAGCTAGGCGAGCAGGTGGGCAAAGGCACAGATTTGAGAAGCTGTGTGGTCTTGTTCTGTTGTTCCGTGGGGCTGGAGGCATGGGAGGGAAGGCATCAGAGGAACCGCAGACACGTTTTCTAGGCCAGTCTCAGGAGATTGGTTAATCTTCAGCCAGAGGTTGAAGTAGACCAGCTAAGAATGTCAAGCTTCGGAGAGCCTGGCTTGGGTTTGCATTTTATTTTATTTTTTACAGATTTTATTTGCTTGTCAGAGAGAGCACAAGCAGGGTGAGCAGCAGGCAGAGGGAAAAGCAGGCTCCCTGCAGAGCAGAGAGCCCGATGCGGGACTCTGATCCCAGGACACCAGGATCATGACCTGAGCCGAAGGCGGACGCTTCACCGACTGAGCCACCTGGGCATCTCTGGGTTTGCGTTTTGGAGAGACTTTACCAAAGTGCCTGTTCCCAAACAGGGGTCACTTATTAAGAAGCAAGCCTGTGGGGGAAACTGGCAGGGGCTCCACGTGCGCAAGCTCCGAACACATTCCTTCCTCTCTGTCCCTCACCTCTGCAACCGCCAGTCAGTGAATGAGGAATCCTGCAACTTCCATCGGAAACACATCCCAGTCCACACCTGCTTCTCTCCATCCCAACCTCCACCCCCACCAAGTCTGAACCTCTAGTCATCTCTGGCAGCATCCTCCTCCTCCAGGTCTACCCGGCTTCAGGTGCCCCCATCCATTTCCTCCAGTGCAGCCAGCCTATGAACCTCCTAATAGGCAACCCTGTCACTTTGCTCCGTGTGGACAATCCCACGTGACCTCCCGCTGCTCTGAGGACACAGCCCAAGCCCTTTCCCTGGCGCACAGGGTCCCATGTGTTTTGGCTTCTGTCCACCTTGCCATCTGTGTTTGCCCTGTCCCTCCCCCAAGTCCTCCCATCTGGCCATACTGGAGGCCTTCACTCTCCCAGGGGCTGTGGTCCTGGCTGCCTTGCCTGTGCTGCCCTCTGCCTGGGGGCGCTCCGTCCTCAGCCACCCTGCACACCGCCCTCTTCCACCTGGCCGCCTTCTCTCTGTCCTCCGATTTTCAGTGTGGATTTGACTCCCTCTCACAAGGCCAGACTGTCTCGTAACCAGCTAGAATGCGGTAAAGGGGTGCTGCATGATGCCAAGGCGCGGTCGGACGAGGCCATGCAGGCCTCCGTCCTGAAACACTCACTCTTTGGACGCTCCTCCAAAATGCTCCCAGATGCTCCCTAGCGGGGACTCAAGGGCTGTGTTGTCAGGAAGCCCGAGCTGCAAGGAGAGCCCAGCCTTCAAGACATTCCAGCCCATGGGCCAGACATAATGAAAGAAGCCTCCAGATGTTCAGGCCTGCAGCCATCTGAGTCACCTATCACCTTCCCAGAGATGGGACATCCCTGCTGTACCCTGTCCAGTTTCCATGACCCACAGAGCATGCAAAATGATGGTTGTGCTCTGTCCTTATGTTTGGGGTGGTTTGTTAACACAGCAATAAATAAATAGCTCGAACAATTGGCTACCACATACCCGTTCACTGTCTCCTCTTCCTTGCTGGAAGAATCCTGCTTTTGTTTGGAGTGGCTGCATGCCCACCTAAGTACTGGCTCTTGCAGCCTGTCTTGCAGTTGGGCTGGCCATGTGATACAGTCGAGTGTTCTGAGAAAGCTTTTCCTCTTCGGCTCAGAGGGAACAACGTGGCCTGTGCTCGCATTCTCTCCCTTTCCTGCCTAGATAGAGAGGACGATGGCTGGAGCTACAGCAGTCATTTTGTGATCCTGAGGAAAAGGCCAAGAGATTTGCCAAGATGTAGGTTTTGACGTTGGTGAGCAACTGAACCAACACTGACAGCCAACCTCCCTGGACCTTCTTGTTAGAAGGGAAAAAGGACCTCACTTTTATTTGAGTCTCTCTAGCCAGGATTTCCCTCCTTGAGGTAGAGGCTTTCCTGACTGGTTCTGTGCTCCTCATCTGTGCTAAGACTCTTCTACCCTCAGAGCTCATCTCCCCAGTGGATGCAAGCTCTGAGCAGGCAGGGATCACCTCTGTCCCCTTCGCCATCGTCTCCACCAAGCCCCATGTCTGGCACGTTGGAGGAGGTGCTTACATGTGTGTCGAATGACATTGACTTGATGCAGGACTGATGATTCCGAGAAGGTTAGAAGCAGAGCCTCAGAGACGTTTCCAGCCTGACAATTTCATGGGTGAGGAAGGGCTGGGGCAGGGTCTCTGACCCCCACTCCGGGACCTCCAGTTCCAAGGTTGCAAGAAGCCTCACTCGGGTCAGTTGGAGGAAAGGCTCCTTGCTACAGACCTGTGCTGGAAGCTTCCTCTCTGCACTTCTTCCCTCTGGTATTAACAAATGTTAATTTGCTGCAATGATCATTGGCCTTTCCAGTGCCCTTTACACTGCTATAATTTTGTGACTTCACTGAAAACACCAACCTTGTAATTTTACTTGACCTTACAGAAAAATCCTTGGAGGATATGTTCTAAGTCAGGGGAATGTCCAGATATATATAGATTTATCTATATATATCTATATCTATATTTTTTTTTTGCTTGTGGGGTTTATTCCACTTTACATGAGGATTTAGGTCATGTGTGTGAAAACTCATACTTATTTTAAAGAGGGATAAACGTGCCACTGGTTTTTGTATCTGTCTCGCCCCACTGCCCCTCTTTCCCATGCTGTCTGCTCACAAATGACCAGCTACGCCACTGGCCATGCATTTAGGCTAAGTGACCTTTCGTGTAGTTTTGATTCCAAAACATCCAACAAAAATCTGCTCTTTGAGTTCTCTTGAACACGTGGGGAATCCTCTAAAATGTGCCCAAGCTCACTTACAGGCTTTCTCCAGCCCTGGCTGGTGACGCAGGCTGTGCCCACGTTCCTCCTGCCGGTTTTCCAGAAGGACACATCGTTTCCACTTGGGACTAATAGTTGCCTGAGATGCAATGGAACTCGGTCTTTGGGGCTTGCTTGCCTGACTGTGGAGTACAGCTCTGCCCCCTCATGAGCCTCGAGACCCAGGGCAGTTTTCCAAGACTTTCCGTGCCTCGTTAGCTCCATCAGGAACCCGGGGGTCTGGACCGTCTGGAGGATTAGCTTCACTGGGACGGGAGGGCTACAGCGAGAGGCACTTGTCGCACCCTAGGTGTGGGGCACAGGGGGTGAGGGCCATCCTTCCTGCTCCTGCCTGGCCAACAGCTATGTCTGGACCAAACAAACCCAGAGCGGGGAGTACAGGTAGTCAGGGTCATGAACTGTCACAGGTGTCTTGGGGTGGAGGCAGCCACGGCAGGAGCTGCAGGTGTGGGTGTGGGTGTCGGGCTTCTGTCCAAGACGGGACTCAAGGAGGCAGCAGAACCACCCATCCCGGCCTCCCATAAAAGATAATAAGGAGACAGAGCACGGGATGCAGGAGAAGCAACACGAACAGAGCCGGTTACTAAATCCCGGCTTAAAGCCCTTCCCCGAACATTGGAGTTGAATTTCATCTCACAATGCCACGCCACGCCTAACAAGCATTTGGAGGTCAGGCGGCCCCTGAGAGCTGCAGAAGTCTGCAGACACAGGCGGCTCTGTCTGCGTGGTTGTGAGGAGGGATGAGCCTTTGAGTTCCATTCTCTGAGCCAGACGACAGTGACCAGCTGTAAACAGGGGTGTGCCAATCAGTGGCTTTTCCAAGACTTCCACTTCTCTGTGGCCTCGTGATCCAGGGCCACATGGTGGGCCCCACAGCCAAGGGGTCGAGCGGACTGCTGAGTGCCCAGGGCCCAGGCTGCCATGGAGCCGGGTGCCCCCGACAGGTGACAGGAGTGCGGGCCAGGATCCCTCTCCGGGGAGGAATGTTGGCCTTTGGGGAGGAAGAGTGGACAAGTGTGCATAGAGGCCTGCAATTTTAATAGAAAAATCTGAGACTTGACTTGGTTTGTGTAATCTGGGAAAAGCCACAAGAATCGAGAAACAGGCCAATTCTGAAGTCAGCACCTTTGGCCCTGAAGAGGCTGGGATGAGACCCTCCACTCCAGTCCTCAGCCCAAACCAGACGCAGGCCCTGGGAGGGGCCGCAGTGTCTCTTTCCAGCGGGGGGTTGGCGGAGAGGCCTTTCGCCTCACTCCAGAAACACGGGCAGCATCCTTGTGTCTATCAGTGACACGACTCAAATCCTCATTTAAAGAAACCTGTTTGAATGAAACTTAACCGCTGTTTCACTCTAATCACAAAACCAAGAGCCACAGAAGTTTCTAGAACAGATATTTTAAAAAATATATACATATGTTTTATTTATTTATGTGAAAGAGAGAGGGAGAGAGAGCACAAGCAGGGGGAGGGGGGGCAGAAGGGGAAGCAGGCTCCTTGCTGAGCAGAGAGCCCGATGTGGGACTCAATCCCAGGACCCGAGATCATGACCTGAGCCGAAAGCAGACACTTAACCGAGTGAGCCACCTAGGCCTCCCAACGTGGTTGTGTTCTGATAAAGCTTTACTTACGGATACTGGAGTCTGGATTTCATATATTTTTCACATGTAACATATCAGTCTGCCTCTGATTTTCCCTCTAACCATTTAAAAAGGCAAAACTGGGGCACCTAGGTGGCTCAGTGGGTTAAGCCTCTGCCTTTGGCTCAGGTCATGATCTCAGGGTCCTGGAATCGAGCCCCACATCAGGCTCTCTGCCGAGTGGGGAGCCTGATTCTCCCCCTCTCTCTGCCTGCCTCTCTGCCTATTTGTGATCTCTCTCTCTGCCAAAATAAATAAAACCTTTAAATTAATTAAAAATTTTTAAAAATGCAAAACCATGCTTAGCTCATCAGCTACAGAAACACAGGTGGTGGGCTGGATATGTCCTGAGACCTACAGTTTTGCCAGCCTCCATTCTAATAGCTAACATGGGTGAAAATCTTAGGATCTTGACAAAGATTTTCTCGTCAGGACGCGAAATGTACTCATCGTAGAAGTAAAAACTGTATAAATTGAACTTCACCAAAATTAAAAGTTTCTGCTTATTACAAGACAGCATGGGGATCGTGCATCTTCAAAAGACATCATTTAGATCAGGCACAGACTGGAAAAAATATTGCCAGTGCGTCTATCTGGCAAAAGATTTGTACCTGGAACGTGTAGAGGAATCCTACAAATTAACAAAAAAGAGCCCGATTTTAAAAACAAACAAAAGACTTGATTGGTCCCCGCCCAAAAAAGATTAAGGAATGGGGGGTAAATATATCAGAGCTTCTCAGTATTTTCGGTCATTGGGGAAATATACATCACAGTCACAGTGGGCAGGACGACACAGACGCAAGACGGACCCATCCTGAATGTTGGCAGAGAAGAAAATATGTGGGTCCCCGGTGTTGCTGGTTGAAAGCAAAATGCCACAATCCTTTTGCAGAACCGTTTATTAGAAATTCGATCACCTACCTACCATGGGACTCGGCACTTCCTCTGCAGGGTTTACCCACGAGAAATGAAGATGTCTGTCTGTCAAACGATGTGACCAAGAACGTGTAGAGCAGCCTCCTTCGTAATAGCCCAGAGCTGAAAACAGCCAGAATGGACATCAGTAGGAGAACGATACACGGTAGGGTAGTTATGCCACAGAACACTAGGCAGAAGCAACGAAACATGTACTACTAAAGCATGCCACATCGGGGCTGATTTTGTTTTGTTAAAGACTTCATTTTTGAGAGCAGTTTGAGGTTTGTTAAGAAAACTGAGAGGAAGGGGCGCCTGGGTGGCTCAGTGGGTTAAGCCTCTGCCTTCAGCTCAGGTCATGATCTCAGGGTCCTGGGATCGAGCCCTGCATCGGGCTCTCTGCTCAGCAGGGAGCCTGCTTCCTCCTCTCTCTCTGCCTGCCTCTCTGACTACTTGTGATCTCTCTCTGTCTGTCAAATAAATAAATAAAAATCTTAAAAAAAAAAAAAAAACTGAGAGGAAGTTGCAGAGGTTTTCCATATACCTTGCTTTCTCCACTATTGACATCACTCGCCAGGATGGCACTGTTTTTTTTTGTTTTTGTTTTTGTGTTTTTTTTAATTTTAAGATTTTATTTATTTATTCGGGAGGGAGAGAGAGCACACACAATCGGGGGGAGTGGCAGAGCTGGAGAGGGAGAAGCGGACCTCCCGCTAAGTTGGGAGCTTGATGCAGGGCTTGATCCTGAGACCCCGAGATCATGACCTGAGCTGAAGGCAGACATTGAACCGACTGAGCCACCCAGGAGCCCCAGATTGGCACTTTTTTTTTTTTTTTTTTTAAAGCAAGGACGCACCTGTACTGACATCTAATCACCTTGAGGTTCACTTTCCATGTTGTACATTCTATGGGCTTGGACAAATGTATAAGGACAAGCATCCACCATGGTAATATCGTATACAGTAGGTTCACTGCCCTAAATAAAGATCCTTCATGCTTCTTCTATTCATTCATTCCTTCCTCCAACCCTTGGCAACCCCCGACCTTTCTACCATTTCCATAGTTTTGTCTTTTCTAGAAGGTCATAGAACTGGAATCCTGAGTATGGAGGCTTGCATGTAAGTTTCCTCCAGGTCTTCCCATGGCTTCGCAGCTCATTTCTTCTTGGAGATGAGTAATACTCCATGGTCTAGACGGACCACTGTTTGTTTACCCAGTCACCCACTGAAGGGCATCTTGATTCCTTCCATGTTTTGGCAATATGAATAAAGCTGCCATGGACTCCCTGTGCACCTTTCGTGAGGACATATGTTTTCAGCTCCTTTGGGTAAATACCAAGGAGCATCATTCCTGGATGGTAAGTTAAGAGCATGTTTAGTTTCATAAACAACCGCCAAACTGTCTTCCAAAGTGACTGCTCTATTTTACATTTACCCCAGTCGAGAATGGCAGTCCCTGGACAGTTCCAACCACATCCTTGTCAGATGTCAGCCATGCATCGTGGTTTTGGATGATTCTTGAAAACAATTACATTGAACAGAATAAGCAGGACACAAAAGGGTATATGCTATGGAAGCCCATCGATGGGAAACCCAAGGACAAAGGACATTATCTACGATGACAGAAACCGGAGAGGGCTTGCCTGGGTGCCGAGGGAGGAGAGTGACAGGAGGGAACACGCCGAGCTGATGCAAATACACTCAACTTCGTTGTCATTGCAGCGGCCGCTAGTCACAGGACACTGACTTAAATTGTGGCTAGTGCCACCGAGGGACCGAATTTCTTGTTTTATTTCATTTTAAATTAATTTGAGTTTAAAAATGAAAGCAATACAAGACATTCTTCTCTTAAATACAACTCTATTGCTTCGTAGGTCATCATTTCACATTCTGTGCTAAAAAGTCAGCATTCGAAGTGAGATGGGCTGAAAGCATAAAATACACAAGTTTTGAAGATTTGTTACCCCCCAAATTATAATTTTAATCTTGATTATCATTCTTTTGGATTAGACCAAAAAAATTGATTGATATTGATAATAAAGGGCAATTAAAAAAAAACCACTGGGCTGAAATTACAGTATTGAAATTATTTTCACTTGTTTCTTTGTACTTTTCCTAATGTGATGACCAGAAAATTTGAAATTGCACATGTAATTGCTACCGGAGGGAGCTGGTCTCTTTCTCGTTTTGGGTGGTGGTTCGCTGAGCGTAAGCAATTGTCAAAACTCGTTGAACTGAACACCTAAGTTCTGTGCATTTAATTGTGTGTTAATTAAGTTCAATTAAAAAATGACACCACATGACCCATACTCGACTGATTTATGGCATTAGAAATCAGGTGAGTGGAAGGCTGGTAATGGGAGGGAAATGAGGAGATTTCTAAGGGGCGGGAATGTTCTTTTTCTTAGTGAGGACACTGATTATACAGGTAAGGCCGGTTTGTGAAAATTCACTGAACTTCATGTCTGAAGACAGAAAATCTATCTTTAATACACAGTGTTTAAACCCTGTTTGATACTTTCTCAAGTCTTTAAAATTGAGCTCAGCTCTGTGGTATGCCGAAGGAGTTTGGTCTTTGGATTCTAAAAGGCAAACTCATGCAGGACAAGTGGCTAATTAGTTCTCGGTGGTCCTGGGAGACACAGTGTTTTACAACCAGGAAGGTTTCCTGGTCCCAGGACTGGTGTCCCTAAGCCCTAAACTCTCCCGGTGGAAGACTTGCCCTATTTGAAAGAGAGAAGACTACGATCATGCTACTTGTTGAGCAGAAGTTGCCTGAGAACAGCTCCCTGCATTGCGTGCAAACAAACTTCCACCAGACTTCTCCTTCAAAGAAAACTCCAGCATCAGAAGAACCCATTCTATCTGCTGCAGGTAGGCCTGGAGCCTGGTGACCCGAGGGACATGGACCTCCCAAAGGTGATGAGGTGGAGATGGCATGTGGCTGAGGGTAGGAGTTAATCACTCCCACTGTGTGTCCTCTCTGGGGTGACTATAGTGCTGGGCTGCCTCAGGCAGGAAGGCCAGACACCCGCTGGGGATCTCAGCACAGGGGTGGACACGCAGCTTGCCCAGAGTGGGAGCAGGGGAGTGGACTCAGATCTCAGGGTGTGGGGGTGGCCAACTCAGCCCCGTCCTGTGTTTGGGAGGGCCAGACCTGCAGACACAGTGGTAGCATGTGGAGGGAATGGACGTGACTTTGGACCTGTGGCCACGGGCACCACGACTGGCTTTGCCCCTACCCATGCAAATTTGTGCAGGCTACTCAATTTCTCTCAATCTCCACTTTCTCTCCTGATGAAGGAAATCATAATGGCCACTTGCAGGATTATTCAGGAGTAAAGTTAAACAGGTAAGGTATGCCAAGTGCTTGGTGAAGGGTATAGTTGGTTTTGGGGTGCAGTTGTCTTCAGCAGGACCCCAGCCAGTGAGTGGACAAAGAACAGAACTGAGCCTCCAACCAGCTGGTCAAGGCCACAGCCAAGGAGGACACAATCCACAGAATCACAGCCAGGCTTTAACACCAGCAGAAAGCCATGGGGCTCATTAGAAAATGGGGCAGAGCCAACTGTTGATGGGGCCTGGCTTAGGTTGCGTTCTTTAGAAGCTGATCCTTGAGGGAGGATTCACGAGAAAGTGGGGATCCTCTGATGGAAAGTGTTTCCAGAAAAAACTGATAGGAGAATAGGATGTGGGACCAGCAAGGCAAGGAGGCCAGTGAGGGTAAAAAGACAAACACCGTCTCGCAGAGAAACACTGTGACAGCCAAGACGGTGTCCAAGGATCCTCCCTCCTTGTGTATGTGGGCCCTTGGTAATCCCTGCGACCTAGAATAGGACAGACCTGCTTGACAGTAGGATATTGTGGAGAAGACCCAGTGTGACTCCTGAAGCTGGGTCATAGGAGACACTGTGTTTCTCTCTTGCTCTCTGGCATCACTGCTCTGGGGAAGGCCAGCTGCCAGGCTGTGAGGACACCCGAGCCATCTGTGGAGAGGCCCACGTGGAGGAACCGAGGCCACCAGTCAACAGCCAGCATCAACTTGCCGGCCATGTGAGGGCGCCATCTTAGAAGCAGAGTCTCCGGCCCCACTCGAGCCCCCAGATGAACGTCTGGACAATGTCTCAACTGTGACTCCCAAGAGACTGAAGAGGAGTGCCCAGCGAAGCCACATCCCACCCCCTGACTCACAAGACACCGAGATAATAAATGTTAGTTATTTTAAGTCACAAAACTCACGGGTAAATCTGTTTACACAGCAATAAAGAACTGATAAATTCATTTTGCCTCAGCGGCACAGAGGATCTCTGGAGACAGACATATCCCCCAACCCATCAGTCACTGGAGAAGAGCTTCTGGGGGTGGGTTGGAGACAAAAGACCCCGAGGCACAGCTGGCTCCCCGTGCGGGCAGGGGAGTGGGCTCCAGCAACCAGAAGATGGTCTCCCATAAACATATCCATTTGCTGGCTGTTGGGGTTGAAAGCAGGCTAGAGGCCTGTGTGCATATCAGGGCAAAGGGATCTGAGGGAACATGAGTGGAGCCCTGACAGCGTTGGCCCGAGGGGCAAATCTAGCAGGTTTGTGGGTGTGAGTGTGGGGAGGGTCCCCATGGTAAGGACCCAGATCTCGCTTACTGGGGAGGGTGTAGGTGGCACCAAGCCCAGTGGTTAAGAACCTGGGTTTGAACCTGGGCACCTCGATCTCTCCGAGCTTTCAACAGCTCATCCATAACGTGGGGGCAATAACACATCCTCATTCACAGGGTTGTGTGATGATTTAGTGGGGTCCCTCGGGCTTCTTGTTAGCCCACAGTAAGCACTTGGGATGTTAGCGATTACTGGGTGTGATGACAATTACTATGAAGGTGACGAAAGAGCAAGCAAGGTACCATTGTGGGGTCAACAACCTGGAACAGAGCCGGGGACGCCTGTATCCCCAGAAAACAATACCATAGTCCAATTATCGGGGAGTCTGCAGAAGAACGGGGCCAAGATGCAGCTTTACCTGCCTCTCTTGCTCCCACCCAACTCTCATGGGGACGAGGCAGGGCTGGGTCCAGCAAATGAGGAATGGGAAAACAGGAGAATGTCTCCCCAGCTGGGGTTTCATTACTGCCCGGGTACCTTGGAAGCCCGTTTCCAAGCCTCTGCACTTACCACTTCTTACACTTGACCCAGTGGTTTCCCTTCAGCCTGCTGCTACAGACAAGGCATGTAGGACTGTCTGCCCAGGCATTACTGTTGCCAGTAAATACCCTGGAGGTGCTGGTTCTTGCCGAAATCTGCCTGATGAGGGACACTAGAACCAGAGATTAGAACCTTCCATTTGCTCAATGCTGGGACACCCCAGATTTCACATCATCCCTGGTGCCCTCTTGGTGGCATTGATTTCCAAAGTATGTGCATATGTTTCTAGAACTGTGGTACTTGGGAGCTGGAATGGACTCCGGAGCCCAGATGTAACACATGACCTTCTATCAGAGACCCGTGACTGCCTCCATGGAACATACTCTATGGATCTCCATGTAATAGTGACTGATGCAGATCCTGGGTCTTTCTCTGATGAGTCCAAGCTATCTGTCAAGGAGGAGAGACAAGACAGGAGGGAAGCATTATTATTCCAAAGCACAGTCATTAGATTAATAGTAAGCTCAAAGCAACGCTGTTGGCGTGGGGAAAATCAATAAAGGAACAGGGGTAAGTCTGTCTCCAGATAAGAGAACTGCTTCTCAGGCAGGTGTCCTATTTACATATCACGTGTGTTCAGTCCATTCCTCGCCCCTTTTCCCCTCGAGCTCTCCCGGGTGAGCCGATTATCATCTTTAAGATGATAATTTTCTGTCGGCAACAGAAACCCCCCCCCCCCACCATCATTCTTTATCTCTGCCCCATCTTCCTCCACGTGCCCACCAGGAAAATTAGACCAAAAACCCCTGTTGCTTTGTGCCGGAGCAAAGACATTTTTTTTCCCACGACTTTTCTGAAAGAAATTTGTATCTCGCCACCATTGATCTTTCCCTGTAATTTGAGAAAGTAGAACCTTGAAGGCCATGAGTAGACAGCAAACTTTAGAAATAATTTCCCCAGATGGATTTCCCCTGTGCCCTTCTACCCACAAACATTTAGTTTTCCCTAGTCATAGCTTCTCAGCAAGTGACTTTATTTTGATGGCTTTAATTTTTATGTTCCAGATTTATTGTTCAGAATGGGAGGAGGGGGAGAGGAGAGGACGGGCGATTTTCTCTGGAGGGTATCTCTTTTGAAATGGAAGGAAATGATTGCCTGATTCTGGATCAGCCAGAGCTCACAGTGGGGGTGGCAGGGATGTAGGCAGGGCGGTGGCTGACAACTGGAGGAACAGACCAGGGTATGACATTGGGGCCGGACAGGGGAAGAAGATTGATGGCTTCAGTGTCCAGAGTCTAAGTGCCACATGACAGGTGGCCAGCCTTGCAAGACACTTTCAGCCTTCACGCCCACCCCTGCATTCTGGACCACACCCTCTCTGTTTAGAAGAGACTCCAGAATTCTCCCCCTGCTCCTGAACCACTGGTTCTGAATCACATACTTCACCCTGCCCGCCATCTTGTTTTGAATTCTCCCAGCGTCTGAACTCATTGATCATCTATGGCTTATTTTTCTGTTTCTGACCTCACCTCGCCCTTTGGACTTGACGCTTTGATAGAGCGGCGCTTTTTGTCTTAAGCCATTATTGACTGAGATCAACTTCCCTCCTGGTTCACTTGAGCCACTGCACTCCCTCTCCTCCCCCATGGGATTCTCCTGCTTTTCCTTGTACCAAGAATGGGACTTAGATGGAGAAGCCCCAGCGGGATTTTGGAATAGACTACTGCCACTCTAGAGTTGTTCTGTCTCCTCTCCTGTCTCTTGATAATTTCACGTTTGCAAATGTAGCACTTGGGAAACCATTTTCCCCCACGCCCCCTTGGTGTATTGGGAGCAGTTCTGTTTAGACAGTTTGTGACTTGACCTCCCTCCCTACTTTTTTGCAAAGTTCCAGAGCAGGACTCTGCGCTTTCCATGAAAAGCCTATTACAATGTATCTATTGATGAAAACCGTAGGGCTCATCACCAAACCTGCCGAGTCAAGATCATACGTAAAACTTAGGCTCATAACTCATCAATTTGTAGCTCTTTCTTTTCCCTTTAAGACACTAAGATCGAATTCCTTATAATATTGGGTATCATCTAAATGCTCAACCGTAGGGGACTGGGAAGATATGCCCCGGTCCTACTAACTAACTCTGTTTGCAATGACTATTTAGTGACTCAAAGAAAGGATGCTGAGGGAAAAAGGTGGGGGTGAAGACATGTCTTCCCTGTAAAGCCCCTTCCATTGTGTCCTGCAGCCTCAGGGCTGGGGACATCGATATGGTCCTGCTGGGCAGTGTCCAACAGTGCAGCAGGAAATCAGCTGAGGGGCAGGGACACGAGGAAAGGCTGCTGCTTTGAGCCAAAGGCTTAAGGTGGGAAAAATCCTTCGTGCGCAGGGTGGGGGTGGGGAGGAGGATGGGGAGCACCGAGGGGTGGGTAGGATGGCAGGCTTACCATCACTGCACTGAGATGCAACCACGGTAAATCTCTTCAGGAGATGGTGTTCAAGGCTTATCTCTATTCTTTCGTACCTATCTTGATTTTTTTAAAAATGTGATTTATACTGAGGGACAGAATAAATAGAATCACGGCATGCTTGCAATTTACAAGGCTGATTTTGCGAACAGCTCAGTCGCACATTCTCCCATGTTTGAAGCGCGTGCGTGCGTACACACACACACCACACACACACACACACCCACGCTTACCCCCATAGACATTCGGGGAGCTGCCCTGGACTGACGGGTTGCCAGATTAAATTGAGGGGTTCAGATAAACAACAATTGTTTTCTGGGTATAAATATTCTTATTTGTTCTATCTGGCAACTCTGCCTCGACCCCTGATTTATGAGAAGAAAGGCTTACATTAGGATTTACTACTTCCCGGGAGAGAGGGAGAGGGAGAGATGGAGAGAGACACAGGGAGAGATGGAGAGAGATTATCGCTTCCTCTCTCCCCTGAGCACAAAGCCCTGCAGGGACTGCCTTTCTCCGATCATAAAGTTTCTCAGCCAATTTGCTTTCCCACCTCTCCCGAATGTTTCCCTTTTTGAGGGAACTCACTCTCACTGTCTCCTATTTGCCTGGATTTACATATAATGAACCTCTTCGCTGTCTCCCTAGCAACGGGGCCTCTCACCAGCAACTTCCCCCAAACAGTCTCAGACAGAAACCCCACAGAACACTGTTCTAGAAGCGGCTGGCACCGCTTCCCGCCCAACACCTTTTAAACAACATTTAAACAAGGTTTTAGAAACTTGTGTTTTTGCATCTCGTATGAACTCCCATTTCTTTTTTGGCGAAGGGGAGGCGGCGGGGGGAAAGGCCCACGGACGTTTTTCTTGTACTGAGTAGGAGGCTGCTTTTCATTCACCTCTGGGTCTCAGTGACCTGGGATGGAGAGAAGTTTCCAGACTGTGCTGAATAGTCACATGAGCCTGGAGCTAAGGAGGACTGAGGGATTCTGGGAGTGATGACGTCCACATGTAGGAACAGGGAAAACAAAGACCCCTTTGTTGAGTTCCTCATACATCTTGTACTTTGAAAGATTTTTGTTTACTAAGTTGCATGTATTAAGAAATAATGAGGTCATTGAATATATTATTATTGTTAATCGAAGACATGCAACATACGATGGGCACTTCCACTCTTCCAAGCCAATCAGTGTTTCCCGGGGAGTGGAGAGGACTCCGTTCGAGGGCAAAGATGCTCTGTATTTTCTTTAAGCTCAGTGGTCCGTGCTCGGTAAATGTGTGGGTTACAGCCATGGAAATACAGAAGCAAAACTAAACCCTCCCTTACTGCCTGCACGAATGGAGGGCAGAGCTGAAGGTGGGGTGGAAGACGTCAGCGATTCAACAAGAGAGAGGCTCCGGAAGACGGACGGGGTCATCTGGGGAGACTTGAAACAATTCCACTGACCAGCACACAATTTTGGGACAATGGAGCCCTTATGTTCTCAGTCCTGACGTCCAACAGCCTGCGGGCAAATATCAGCTCTGCTGCTGCTTAAGTGTGTAGTCCTGACCCCGACAAGCCTCAGTTTTCCCACCTTTAAAATGGGGCCGACGACCGTAACAACTTGCACCATTTGGGATATGTGTGGAAGGGAAGAATGCAAAGTTCAACTCCCACTGAGACAGAATCTTGTTCATCTCCATTCCTGGGCAGTGTGGGCTTCAGTATAACCCAACAACAACATGGCTGCCAAGCAGCCCTGGAGCTAGAAATGTCCGCAGGGAGAGGCCAGGGTCCCCTCCAGATACCCTCGTGGAAGGGTGAGTGGGCTTTTTTCATGGAGCCCCTCAGGGTTCATGGACAGATTTGGATGATGTGACCACAGATGAGCCCCTCCGGGGCCAGGATGTGAATCCATTGGTCAGACAGGGCTGGAGGCACCCACCCCCTTCCTCAGAACAGAAGTGTGGTTAGCCCCAAGGAACACGACAGCTCAGAGATCAGGATCCTTGTGGGAGAGCTGTGAGGATTCAAGCAGGTAGTATCCGCACAGTGGCAGGTACACAGTGGGTGCTCAGTAACTGTTAGCTATTTGTGAGCTGCTATTCTTTTCCCGATGGAAACAGGGTAACCAGCAACCTTGCAAAAAAAAAAAAAAAAAGAAAGAAAGAAAGAAAGAAAGGTATTCCACTGGAAATGTTTATGTGCATATTCCTTTACCATCAGCATCGCCATCAACACCCTCACTGGCTGAGTGCCTACTGTGTGCGGACACTGTTGCAGATGCTTTCGGTACCGAGATCTAATCCCCGCAACAACCTACTTCAAGGGCATCCTCCCCCTCCTGCCTTCCTGTGCAGAACCCGGATTTTGCTCCGCGTGGCAAGGCACTGCATTTCTAAAACAATTAATATCTTCATGAAAACAGACCAAACCCACTTCTCGTTTGGGATGTGATCCTCTAAAACTGCGAGGCAATTGAAAATGGAAGGACTGCATCCCGCAGACCGAGACGACAAATATAGGCAACCCTGAGGTTGCTCCTTCCCCTGCCACCCAGAGGGGCCACGTGACACACTCTGGCCAATGAGGGGGGAGGAGACACCTGCCAAGACTTCCACGGGTGTGGGGAGGGGTGGAGGGGGTAGATTGCCTTCCTGGCACAGGTGTCACCTGTTCTTCCTGGTGCTTCCTTCTCCTTCGTCCTGCTGCCCCCGGAACAGAAGGCTGTGGGGGAGCAGCCACCTCGTGGTCGTGGGGGTGGAAATCCCCCACTAAGAATGATGGAATAGCCACAAGGGCTGACTAGTCCTGGCCCACCTCCTGCTCCTAGACGTCTTGTCCTCTGTTGAGGGAGAGGGAAAGGCACTCTCTTTGCTGACCTTGGGTTTCTGATGCAAGAGAACACAGCTGCTCGCAACTAATCGCTAGATATTATGACTCACTTTACAGATGAAGAAACTTAGGGAGGTGAGCCCTTTAAATCAAGTCTGGAATTCAAACAGGCTCCCAAACCAGTGCTCCCACCTTAAAAAGGGAGGAAATTCTGGCACATGCAACATTATGGATGAACCTTGCAGACGTGACGCTCAGTGACATAAGGCAGACACAGGACAGATACTGTAGGATCCCACGTCTATGGAGTCCCTGGAGTTGTCCCATTCCTAGAGACAGTGCATGGTGGGAGCCAGGGGTGGAGGGAGGGTGTGTGGGGAATGGGGGTTTGGGGACAGAGTGCTCAGTTTGGAGAAGCTGAGAAACTTCCAGAGATGGATGGTGGGGACAGCTGCCTAGCAGTGTGAATACACTTTATGCCCCTGAACAGGACATTTAAAAATGGCAACATGGTTAAATGTATGCCATGTATATTTCACCACAACAGAAAAAAATTTCATGTGGGAAAATCTCACTAAAACAAAGCAAACAGAAAAACAAAACAAAACAATCAATGCTCCCTCCAACACCTGCCTTATAAAAACTATTAGCATTTTGGGTCACCTGGGTGGCTCAGTCAGTTAATTGTCTCCCATCAGCTCAGGCCATGATCTCAGGGTCCTGGGATCGAGTCCTGCATCAGGCTCCCTGCTCAGCGGGGAGCCTGCTTCTCCCTCTCTCTGCTGTCCCCCCTGCTTGTATGCTGTATTTCTCTCTGACAAATAAATAAATAAAATCTTCAAATAAATAAAATCTTTTAAGAAAAGTATGAGCAAATGCTCCTGTACCCCCTACACCTCCGCCCCAGGTCCTTTGGGTTCTGGTGGGCATCCAGGATAACGAAATGACTTCGCTGTTGGGACTGACACCACTCTGCCTACAGCAAGGATGAGGGACAGGCAAGACCCGTGCTCACAGTCCTGGAGACAGAGGCTGAATTTCTAGTGTCTCTGGAGGTGGAACAAACCTCAGCGAAGGAGAGACACGGCCACGCCAGACCAAGAGGACCAGGGATAACATTTCTCCAGGAAGGAAACATTTCCAGAGTGCATACATTAACATTCAAGACTCCCCGAGAATATTCAAAGTGTCACGGAGGTCCTGATTTGGGGAGAGGCTCTCCCTTTCCCTAAGTGAAAATGTCACTGCTCTGCTTCCGGAACGAGGCTCGCAGCTCTCAGCTCCTCTACCCCAGAATCACTGAGGCATCCTAATTAGGTTAAAGGGTTTATACATCTTTCCTTCCCCATACTCATTCACCGTCTCTCTGGATATTTCAGCGTGTGAGGGTTTAAGCTGTGAGTCACTGATTTCCTTCCTGGGGGGCACGTACAGAAGAGTAAAAAAATGTCCATCCTGCCTTCTAGTGCTTAAAGCAAATCTCTCGAGCCCGAGGATGTGTAGGGAAAGAGATCAGGGTGCATTTAGGCCAGCAGTTCCAAGTCCTGGCAGCCCCTTAAGATATCTTGGGGACCTCTGACACATGAAGCTGTCCGGCCACACCCCAGATCTATGAAATAATCAGCTGTCGGGTGAGGGCTGGGCCACGGCGTTTTTTTCAGTTGCCCTGCTGATTCCAATGTGCAGCCGACTATGAAAAACCATGCTTTGGGATCCTTGGTGGCCCATGTGTGGTCCGTGGACCAGCAGCATCAGCATCCCCTGGGAGCTCGCTGGAAAAACGATCTCGGAGACCCCCTCCAGGCGTCCTGAATCACCCACCGGGATCACCTGAATCAGAATCTACAAGTTAATCAAGTCCTCAGTTGACCCACATGCCCACTCCTGTGGGAAGATTCAGGAGGAATGTCTTCAGGGGGAACCTTGATTATGGCTGACGACTTCAAGCCTCATTGCCCTCAACTCTAGTTAATTGCTCCCTGACGTCTCCCACCTTTGGGGAGACTTGGGCTGTGATACCGGCCATCCCAGGGGTGGAGTGGTACCTGAGCGTCCACACTGACTTCCTCACCATGGCATGACAGAAGGGTCCGTCGCATACAGAGCTAGCTGTGTGACCCTTCTAGTACTAAGTGCTGCCTCTAGGGCAAGCTGATGCCAAGATAATAATGATTAGGAATAACAGTTCCATTTATTGGGGACCTACTCTGTGGTGTTTCATTCGATCCTGCTGGCAATCCTTACTCAATACGGAAGTCGATATTATTGTTCTGATTTATAGAGGGGTAACAGAAGCTCAGGGAAGAAAGACGCCTGTGCAACAAGTTCGTGCCACTGGGATTGCCGTGGGTGGTAAGTGGCAAGTTCCCCGTCTCCCCACTGTGCTTAGGAGCCTAATGGTAGGAGATGGGAATGAATGAGGGAAGGGGATGGACGCGAGCGGAGGAAGAGGGAGCCGGGACGGCGCAGAGCTGCGAACCCAGATGAAGCAGAAAAAACTGTTTGTCGGGACTCCCAGTTACAAGGGACTAGAAACCTAATGCCATCGAAGGAATTGCAAAGAAGGATTTGTTGACTCACCTGAAACGTCTAGGAGCTGCAGGGGGCGGGGGGGACTCAAGACATGGCATCTTTCCAGGCTCCTGGGTGGCTCAGTGGGTTAAAGCCTCTGCCTTTGGCTCAGGTCATGAACCTGGGGTCCTGGGATCGAGCCCCACATCAGGCTCTCTGCTTAGCAGGGAGTCTGCTTCCCTTCCTCTCTCTCTGCCTGCCTCTCTGCCTAATTGTGATCTCTGTATGTTAAATAAATAAATAAAATCTTAAAAAAAAAAAAAAGACATGGCATCTTTCTCTCTTTCTCTCCCTGTCTCAGATCTGCTTTCCTCTGCACCCACATCGCTCCCAGGTAGGCTCTGCCTTGTGGAAAAAGTGTCTAGCACTGCCCGTCCTACACTTAACTGCTTTGTCACTTGCGACTTAACTTCCCAATCACTACCTAGACCCTTAGGATTGACACTGGTTGGCTGGACCCTGGTGATCTGTCCCTCCCTGCAGACAGCCAGAAAGAGCTGTGGAATGGTTCTCCCAAGGAGATCAGAGCGCTGTTGCCGGAAGTGGGGAGAGAGCTGGGCCCGCGGGAATAACTAGCTCCTCCTGATATCCACATCTGCCCCTCCACCCTCCTCTCTGCTCCGAGGCCGATTTCTATGGGCTCTATTGCCAGGTCTCCCTTCTCCTCTGCCCTTTCTCTCTCTGTCTTTAATGGCTTTCTTAATGTATAATTTGCATGCCCCAAATTCCATCCGTTGCGGATGTACAAATTCAATGATTCTTAGTAAATTTATAGCATCGTGAAACCATCACCACCCAATCCTGTTTCAGAACATTTCCACTATACCCTCAAATTTACTCCAGCCTGTTTGCTGTAGCTCCAGGCAAAGCCCAGAATTTGCCTTTTCCGGAGATTTCATATAACGGAATCATACAATATATAGCCTACTAGGTCTGGCGTCTTTTGTGTGATATTTTTGAGGTTTATTGCTGTTGCAGCATATGTCTGTATCTTGTTCCTTTTTATGCCGCGTGGTAGTCCGTTGGGTAGATACGCTGCATTTGGGCCGTCTGTCCACCAGTTGGTGGACAATTTGGGCTATGAGCCGTTTGGACTATTTATGAATAAAGCTGTCATGAACATTCGTGTACAAGTCTTTGTGTGGACTTGTGTTCTCAGTTCTCTTGAGCGGATTCTGAGGAGTGGGATTGCCGCCTCCTACTGTAAGTTTATGTTAAAATTTTTAAGTAAGTGTCAAACTGTTTTCCAAAGCTACTGTATCCCTTTACATTTTCACTGGTGGCGAATGAATGGAAGTTTCAATTTTTCTACACCTTTGCCTCTACTTGGGGTTGTCTGATTTAAAATAAAAAAATTGTAACTACTTATTAGTTATAAATAGTGGTATCTCATTATAGTTTTAATTTGGGTTTCCCTAGCAACTAATAATGTTGAGTGCCTTTTCATGCGCTTATTAGTCATTTGTATGTCACCTTTGGTGAAATATCATTTAAGTCTCCTGCTCATTTTTAATTTGGTTAAATTGTCTTCTTATTATTGAGTTGCAAGTGTTCTTTGTATTTTCTGAATATAGTTCTTCTTCATCAGATATATGATTGGCAAATATTTTCTCCCAGACAGTGGCTTGTCTTTCATTTTCTTAATGGTGTCCTTTGAAGTGCAAGGGTTTTTAATTTTAATGATGTCCCATTTATCAATTGGCTCATGCTTTTGGTGTCTTGTCTCAGAACTCTCTGTCTCACACAAAGTCTTAAAGATTCTCTCCTATGAGTTCTAGAAGTTTTTTAATTGTAATTCTCACATTTAGGTCTATGGTCCATTCTGAGTTCATTTTTAGATACAATGTAAGGGCCCAAGCTCTTTTATTTTTATTTTATTTATTTATTTATTTATTGTTGGATATGAATGTCCAAACACCATTTTTGAAGAGACTATCCCTTTCCCTACTAAATTGTCTTGGCATCTTTGTCAAAAAAAATCAGTTGACCATAAATGGAAGGGTTTATTTCTGAAGTATTATTTCTGTTCCATTGGTCAATATCCCAACAATTCTTCCAATACCACCTTGTCTTGATGATTGTAGCTTTGAAATTGGGTCATTTAAGTGTCCGGCTTGGTTTTTCTTTTCACAAAATTGTTACGGCAATTGTAGGTCTTTTGGGTTTCCATGTTCATCTTAGGATCAGCTTGTCAGCCTCTGCTGGGATTTTAACTGGCACTGCTCTGAATCCACAGATCAGCTTGGGAAGATTGACATCCTAACTGTGATAAATCTTCCAGTCCACAGCCAGCAAACAGGTCTCCATTTATTCACATCTTCTCGGTAAGGCTTTATAGTTTTTAGTGTACAGATCTTACTTTTTTTTTTTTTGTTAGATTCATTACGAGCTATTTTATTCCTTTTGATGCTATTGCAAATGAACTTCAGAAAAATTTCATTCTGGAATTATTCATTGCTGGTATAGAAAGATACAATCTATTTTCGTAAGTGGATCTTTTATCCTGAAAAATGTTACATTTATTCTTCTTAGGAGGATTTGTGAGTGCGTATATGTGTGGATTCCTTAGGATTTTCTCCATATAGAATGATGCCATCTGTGAATGGAAAGTTTTCCTTCTTCTTTTTCTTTTGTAATCTGAGTGTTTTCAATGTTTCTTTCTTTCGACTTCTTTCACTGGCTAGAATCTTTGGTTTTATGCCGAACACAAGCGGGGAGAATGGGCATCTTTGCCTCATTTCTGGTCACTGCAGAAAGCATTCCAGTCTTTCACCAGACGGTGTGATGGTAATGGTGATTTTTTTTATGCTTCAACAGGTTGAGGGGATTCCCTAACATTTGTATTTTGTTGATGGTTTTCTCGTGAATGGGTGTTGGATTTCGTCAACTGCTTTCTCTGTGTCTATTGGGATGATACGCCATCTGAGTGTGCCATCTGTTTCCTGCTAGGACCTTGCCTGATAAAAATGCTTACGGCAAGATGAAATGTGAATGATGAAGTTCCCTATTCCTCCATCAACGGATCATCAAGCTGAATTGGGGCCTCTTCACCCAGCCTTTGGGCTTCAACAGATCTGAGTTTAAAATATGTCCACAAATTGTTTGATACTCCCGGTATTGAAGATGAAGCCTAATCGCCCTCCTTGGACGTGGACGGGACTTAGTGACTCCCTTCTGATTCATAGAATATGGGAGAAGTGCTGGTGCATTGTTTCTGATTCTACTTCATAAAGGGCATTGTGACCTCTGCCTTGTTCCCTGTCCTAGATCAGTCCCTCCAGAGGACGCCGGCTGCTGTGTTGTCAGAGCACTCAAGCAGCCCTAAGGAGCTGAGGGGTGGGGCTTTGGGAGCCCCAAACCTTCAGATGACTGAAGGAGGAGCCTCAAACCTTCAGATGACCGAAGCCCCAACCAACACCTGACCACAAACTCATGAGACACCCAGAACCCGAACCACCTAGCTAAGTCACTTGCAAATTTCTGAGCCACCAGAACTGAAAGGCAATAAATGATTATTATTTTTACCCACAGGGTGCTGGGGTGATTTGCTCCGTAGCAATTGAAAGTATAAGAGACATTTCCACCTTCTCTCAAGTTAAGTTAAACTCTATAGTGATGAATAATGGGCTGAAGGAACAAAGGTTTCTAGACCTGGGGTCTGTGTAGATGTTACGTCCCATAGGGTTAGGAATCCCTCTGAGAAGGGCTTGGGTGAGCAATATACGTGAAAATGTCTTAGAGGTTGTGTTAGGGTCCGTGATCAAAGGAGCAAGACTGATACAAAGCGAAGGTCAAGCAAAGCTTTATTTTGTGCCAAGCATCGAGAATCAAACCGACCGGTCGGGGCCGCCTCTTACAGACAGAGGGACCTCTCCCAGTCTTACAGACTAACTTTTATAGGGCAAAGGTCATGGGGTTGAGCCTGGCCACACACAGGTGGCCAATGAGATTATAACACACAGAGAAAGCTGCACAGGCATGCTAGGGCACACATGCGTGGCCAATTGAATTACAATTTACCCTATGGTAGTTATTTGAACTAGCCTATCACCTTGGTCAGAATTGGCGCCCAAAAGGCAGGGCCCACATTCTTTAGGGAGATAGTGATTGGATGTGTCCACCTGGCCTGACTCGCCCTTGTATTTGGGCTCTGTTATCTGGGACTGGTCGAACATATTTTACTAGTTTCCCAGACTTGCTTTTAAATAAGTCCCCCTGGGGATGCAGAGCAGGGTCAGTTTAAGTTTTACTGCATAAACAACAAAATCACTGTTTAACCGAGATGAAATCACTCTGGCTAAATAGGCCCTTACAGTGGCAAATACAGTGTAGAGTGTTAGTCCTAGGAGTCTCACGGTCATTTCCGAAATTCCACTCAGTGTCCTCTAGCGTCCTGTCCATCCCGCATGTCAGATCTTTGATCATTCGTGTTCTTCTAAGAAAGGGACACAAGGTCATGGCCTCTCGGGGCTGCCATGCTGACCAGGGACCTGATGCTGACACACGAGCCCACCCACATTCAGCTCCCACTCATTGCTCTTTCCAGAGTGCCAGATAGGAGGGACCCACACACTCTGAATTTTGATCATCTGTGGGTGGGTGATCCGTTTTCTAATTACATTCTCCACCCGGACCCTTCTGCTGGAAGTTTCACCCAGGAGGGAAGATCTGAAGCACTGTGTCAGAGGTTATAAAAGCATTTACACAGCAAGTGAGGTCTTGCTTAATAATCGGCAATAAAAAAAAAAAAAAGAAGAAGAAGAAGAAGAGAAAGGAGACAAGGAGACAAGGAATTATCTGCCGCAGGCTGTGATCCTGCCCTGTAACCGTTTGTGTAAAGTGAACCGCGAGCCCTTGTTTTCTGATGAGCAGAAGGTCACAATTCATCTCCATTTGCACAACTGAAGACTTTCTAGGCTTCCTTCCAAGTGGGAGGAAAAGTTTTTTTTTTTTTTTTTTTTTTTTTGTCCTGAGAGACAAGACACTCTTCTCAAGTAGCATTGTGCCTTTGTCAGAATGTTCTGGATATAAGTGACAGAACCCAGAACCCAACCCTAAGTAGCTTGAGCAAAACGGGTAACTTCCTTCTCTAACTGAGCCAGAAAAGCAGGCAAGAACGTAGCTGAGAACGCGGATTCGAATGCCGTCTTTTTTCATTTCCTTTTTTCTTAAATTAATTCCCTTCACTCTCTCTTGACAAACCTACGGCCAGCAGCTGTCCCCAGACCTGATGTCTTGTCTTGTACATCCAGCTCTGTGCCTCATGTCACCATTGAGAATTGTGTCAGGGCTCACACACTAAGTGTGGAACCACTTTCCTGTTCGCTCTCCAGCCATTCTGTTCCTTCCCACCCCATGGCCTTTGTCCACATTGTGTCCTCTGGGTAGACGATCCTTCCTCATTCTTCACCTACTTGGTTCTCATCCATGCTTAAGAGCTGGTTGTGCAGGTTTTAAAATAAGCTCACAGATCCTTTAACGTTCCTCCTTCCCAAATGGAGCCCAATTTTCCCTCATTGTAATGAATCTGGGAGAAGGGCCATTGTTGTCTCTTGGGTCACCTGCTCTGGGACAAGCCAGACGCCATGTTGTGAGAACGCCCTCATGCAGCCTCTGCTTGAGTCTACATGGTGAGGAATGGAGGCCGCTTGGTTAACAGCCGACAAGTGAGTTTGGAAGTGGATCCCAAGCCCCGGCTGAGCCCTCAGGTGATATCACCCCAACCAACCTCTTATCTACAACCTCATGAGAGACTCAGCTGGAGTCATCCGTGAATCCCTGACCCAACAGAAATGGAGAAGATTAAACATTTATTGCTTTGAAGTACAAGGTTCCATGCTAATTTGTTTCATAGCCACTGCCAACTGATATGGTCATTCCTACATTATTCTCTTTCATAATGCCTCTGACATTTACATTTAGATAATTAGCTGGGGAACTCCCTGTTTAGAAATGTCTATTGTGGTCCTTGCCATGACCTTGGAGCCTTGACCTGGGTAAGTGCCGATCAGGGTCACAACTCGCATCCAGCTGGTGGTAGTTCAAGTCTGCTGGGTGGGGGGGCATCAGCAGGCCAAGCAAAAGAGACAGCCAAGGCCCATCGTTTTCAATAACCCCTCCTTTATGAGACAAAATTATTCCCTGTAATAATCACACAACAACTATTATTTTCTGGAATCCTTCTTTAGTTCTCAAACAATAACAACCGAAAACAAATTTTTATTTTAAAGATATTATTGGAATTCAATGAAATGAATGTGCTGTTGAAACACAGGAATGCCCAATGCCTTGGGGCTGGAGACTTGAATCATTTCTTGAGCAAGTCCCAACCATCTCAGGCCTTGGCAAATTTCCTCCTTAAATGAGTCTGTACTGCTGTGTTCCCAAGGGTCGGGACCAACTGTGTAACTGGGAACTTTCCGTATCACCCTCCATGTGCGCTGTGATGCTGATTCTAGGACAAGTCAGTCACAAATGTGCCCATCTGAAGCTAGACTGTTCCATGGGAACAGCAGTAAATGTCTAGAACGAGGCCAATGGGAGGATTTGGGGAGGGCACAGGCAGAACTGTCAACACAGGGTGATAATAAAAATCACATGGACTTTTAGTTGGTTTTAGTATAGTTTTAAATTCTCTACAGACAGTGTGCTTTTGTTGAAGACTCCTGGGATGGGTGGCTCCCACCCTTGGTAGGCCGCTCCTGGAACGAGCAAGGAAAGACTTATCCAGCGATGAGCTATGAGCAAGATGCCATGTGGGGCAAGTTTTTCCAAACATATAGGGGACTGGCGTTGGCGACCTAGCTCATCGTTGCTGTCCATGCTCCAAGGACTGTGTCCTGGGTGGTGAAAGCTTCCTCGCAGGTGCTGGCGCATCACGGCCTTCAGCTGCAGATCTTTCTGCAAATGCATTGCCATGACTGGGTGTGGGGACCTCCCAGCACACCCCCTCCCAGAGCAGAGTGCAGACTTATGAACGACGCTTTGGGTGTTACCAGGTTATAGCTCCATTTCCCACACAGAGTCTTTAAAACACATTTAAATATTTCAAATCGTCTCTAAATTTTTTAGAATTCATAAATTTGGAACAGTAACAAGATCATAAAAGAAAAAGCCTGCTACCGACCAGTAGGAAACAGAGCTGACTTATTTATATGTTTATCATTTATTTTCATTTCCCACCTGGATAGTCCCCGGAGATTTGATTTCTCGTTTCCTGCAGAATCTAAAGACAGAAAGCAGAAGTCGGTGTTAAATAATCTTTACTCTACACCTGTTCGAACTACCTTCAAGACACTAGTCATTTGTCCTTATGCACAAACATCAATCCAGGGAACATGAAATTTTAACTATCAATAAATATTCCAACATCCGCACACACAGAGCATCTAATTCCAGCATCAAAATGCAGATAGGCATGAATAGATATTTGGATTTATGATGAAAAGGAATCTTGTCTGCAAGCCCCTCCCGGGTAGATCTGGGACTGGTGTAAAATATCTGGGATGATGTCTGTTTCTCTCTATTTCCATCAAGTTGGTCCTGTAATCCTGTTTAATTAATAATAAACACTGCTCATCCCCCCTCCCCTTCCATTTAAATTATGTTTGAAATGAGATGGCAGGGTGCTTCTTACAAAAATGCCTTGAAAAATAAACCATATCAGACATGAGTGATTTATTATCACTCAGAATGCTGGCAGGGGAAGTCTCAGAAGAGGACAAAATTGACGCTGCTTCCTGCCCGCATTTCTCTGATCGGGAAGGTCCAGTGTAGTTTCCTCTTGCGTCCACGCATGCGTGGTGAAGGAGATCCCGCACACGCTGCCCCCCTCCACTGTCCCACGCATCCTCGCTCCCCTGTGCCCCAAATCTTTCAGGCCTTTGGAGGCCAGACCCACCATTATGCCCCAGAACAGCTGGGTCCTCGGGGCACACTCCCCACTGTGCCCACCACACACCATCCAGTTGCCAGAATCAACCATCAGGAGAACAGAGATCTCAATGTCTGCAAGACCGTCGATGAGTCTCATTACACGGTGAAGTGTTCACTGTTTGGTGATCCTCCAAGCCATGGTTCTCGGACAAGATTCTGCCCAAATCACAAGGTAGCTATGCTTTCGATAACTTGCTCTGTTAGGAATACGGGCAATTATTTATTGAGCACGTGCTAAGTCCATCCCAAGAATGACCTCACTTTGTCTTCATGACTCGTATTCACAGCATACCCATTTTACAGGTGAGAAAACCAAGATGCCTGGCAAGCAAGCAGCTGAGCTTGGAGAGACCCCGAGATGATGACCCCAGAGTCCAGACCTAACCCTTTCAAGGTATTACTGATTATGAATAATAATAGCTAGGGTTCTATGAACACTGAATGCCAAGAGATGTGTTAAGCCTTCCGTAAATACTGCTTCCTTAATTGTTTTCCGCTTTTGACAATTGAGGGAACTGGTGTCCGAGAGTGAAGTCAGTTGTCTTAAGTAAGTCCTAGCGCTGCCAGGGGCGCTCCCATCTTCCCAGGTCTAGCCCCTTGTGTTGTTCTGCTTTATGGAAATAGAGGATGGGACAGTGTGGGATCGGTCCCAGGCAGGAAGTCCCCCAAGAGCCACCCTTGGGAACTGGGTTTCAGTTTTCTTAAATCTGGTTCCTGCTCCCTTTACTGGTCTGCAGCTCCTCCAACTGAAAGAGCCAAATAACGAAGTGAGAACATTCCTGAGACACTGGGGCCTTCCCCCGCCCATCAGATTGTTTAAAATGAGGAAGAAGCGTGAGGCTATATTAGATGTCGGAGAAAATGTGGGGGTGGGTGGGGGGAAGCAACTCCCATAGCCTGTTGATTGAGGCTAGTCGATCCGACCTTTCTGGGAGCAGCTTGGACATCTGCAGTAGTGTTGACGGTGCATAGAATCACCAGCCAGAAATTCCTCTTTCGTGTGTGCACCCCAGGGGGCATGAGAAGGAAGCATATCATTTGCAAAAGGGAAAAAGCCTATATGCCTCCAACAAGGGAAAGATGAATAAGGCATGGGGCATTCATACGCTGGACTCCTGTAAGCAAGGGTAATGAATGAACTAAGTGCATATATAGATCACCGGGAATAATCATCAGAAACACAATGCTGAGTGACAACAAGCAAGTTGGGGGAACCATGAGCAGCCCAAAGAACAGTATCGAACACTATTCACGGACAGGGGTATATGATGGCCCGGAACCCCCCCCCCCCCCGTGCCCTATTCAATAGAGGTGAAGAGGCAGAGAGCCCTGCCGGTGGGGTTGGACACCCTGAACCCTGTTTTGTTCATTTCATCTATTTTCAAAGCCCCGAAAGACAGAAAATGTTGACATTTGTTGGTTGAGGTGGTGGATGCCTGGAAAGTCCTTTTGTTAATTTCTGAGCTCTTCTGCGTTTCAACACTTGAAAAAAAATGAAAGCTCAACATGGAAATGCATACTAGATCCGTATGACCCCCTTCTTCCACCAACAGGGGAATGTGTCGTGGCAGGTCCGGTGCCAGAGACTGAGCCGCTCTCCCAAAACAAGTACATTTCTTGCTGACGTGCCCTCCCCAGGAACAGTGAACACAGAAAACAGAGAGCTGGTTGGCTTTACAGTTGCAGCCAGGAGATCTTAAAAAAAAAAAAAAAAATCTGGACATGGTAGATGATATTGATTCATACATACGCAGAGACCCAAATTGGGATGGGAGGGTAAAAAGCAAATCAATCAATACATGCATATCGTCTGCTCCTGACCTTAGATAAAGTGTGCTGATTGAGGGCCTTGTCACTTACTCATAAAAACCAGTGTTAAATATTAATAATTTGTCAGATGGCTTGGCCCCAGAAGAGACCACTGCCCCCTCCCCCAAGGCACTCTGGGGACTCCCCAGCCCCACTCTGTGCCCCTCCTCCACCCCCCCGGGACACACGAACAGATTTAGATAAGAAGTCATCAGGACCCGTGCGTGCTCTCTCCGCCAGCATGACTGTGGACAGGACAATTACGGAAACAGAATTCATTGTTCAAAAAGGCTGAGCTCATAATATCAGTGTGGATTTAGAAAAATCATTTCTTGGCCAAGAATTAAAAATAGCTTCTCCCCCTCCCCCCCAAGCCCCCACTTCTCTCTTTTTCTCTCTTGCCAGATTTAGAATCTGAGAAACCTTGATAGGTCACCTCCTCGTTAGTATTCCTGTGGTACCTCCTATTTGCAACACGCTTGAAAATCATTTTCTTTTAAAACACCCGTTCTTTACACCATTCCTGCGAGGGGGTTCTAAGTTATTAGCTTAGTTTTCAATGCAAGGGGGTGGAAGCGGAGAGGCTAGGGACCCACCCACCCGAGGAGCCTAAGGGGCTAATTGGGCGATTCCATGACTCAGGAACTTTGCCCCCAAATTTGAGCACTCAGTGCGAGAGGCATCCCAGCTGTTTCTCCTCAGTGCCCTCCTTTTGTCTGTCCTCGAAGGGTTCTCTGCCATCTTGGAATTAAAGAAGAAAAAATTCAACAAGGACCCTCATGGCACCTTTCTCAGACAGATGTGGACACTGGAGCCCATGGAGGGGGCCCAGCAGGGAGCAGAACTTGGGCGCCCCCACCCCCTGCCTGGTGTCCCTGCCACTCCGTCGCCTGCATCACTCCATCCCCACGCCAGCCCAACAGGTTGACAAGTGCTCCCCCCCCCACATTCATGTCCACCCAGGACCCCAGAAGATGATCGTCTTTGGAAATAGGGTCTTTGCGGATGTGATTATTTAAGACATGGTGACGCTGGGTTAGGGTGAGCCCTAAATCCATTGACTAGGGTCCATGAGAACAAAGAAGGAAGGCTATGTGCAGGGTTGGGGGGGCAGAGATCCAAGTGACCCGTCCTCAAGCCAAGCAACGCCCACAATGGCCAGGAACCACCCGGAGCTGGCAAAGGCAGGAAGGGCCCTCCCCCAGAAGCTGTTGAAGATGTGTCCCCACCCACACCCCGGTTTCAGACATCTGGCCTCTAGAATTAGGACCGAATACATTTCTGGGGTTTCAAGCTCCCCCCAGTTTGAGGTGCTCTGCTCTGGAAGCCCCAGGACCATCAATCCACTTGGATCCAACTCTCCCTCCGTGGACCTCTGTCTCCCAGGGGGCTTCTTGTTCTTAGCTCTGGTGTCGGCACAGGTGAGCAAACCCACATCAGTCTCTTCCCTTGGAAAAGCATATTTACCAAGTCCAGTATCTGGGGCTACCTGGTGCCCATTCGCTATTTTAAAAAATAAAATTTCTTGGCAACAAATACTTCTTCCTGAGCAGGGACTAGAGCTGGAATGTGTCCCCAAAATAAAAAGGTTTTTTTTTTTTTTTTTTTTTACTTTGCCTTTTTTTCTTTCTGCCTGCCTACCTGACATCCTTCTTCTCTTCCTCCCTCCTTTCTTTCTTCCTCTTTCTCTCTCTCTGCCTCCTCTTTTCCCTCCTTGAACACCATCTCCAACCTGTAGGAGTTGGAGCTATGCGTAGGAGCTTTGTGATTCTGGAACCCAAGCCGGCCGGGTTTGGGAAAGCTACCTAAGTACTTCTTCCAAGTCCACATATATGTCCCGGCAGGGGGGTGGGGGGTGGAGGGGGGAAGAAAACCATTCCTGACATCCTACTGATTCAAAATCTCTGAGCGACAAAATTATATTTAATTGAAACTTTCCAAATATTAAGAGACCTCGCACTCTGAGCAGCCAGAATTTCTGCTGTCTTCTCTGCTTCTGTCCCCAGACTGAGTCCCCGGCTCGCCTCTCTCAAGCCCACAGGCTACTAACACCACCTTATGGCCTCAGAGCAAAGTACATATGGGTGACTTGGGATGAAGGCAACAACACGTTTAGGCACAGCGAGGTCAAGCTCTTTTCATGTTCTGTCTTTTTATTTCCCTCTGCACTTGGGAGCTTTGAAACTGCATTTGTGGTACAGAGGAAGGCATGTGCCAAAAGAATTCTCTAGTGCCCCCTCAGACCTTTTGAGAAACAAGCATTTTGAATGTAATAATAATGTCACTGCCATAAAGAATTATATTATAATTAAGCTGATATGAGCGGCCCCAGACCTCAATGATCACACTGCCTTTGTTTGGAACTACGGCTAAAGGAATACATTGGCATTTTTCTTCCGAGACGGTGCTTGTCCTGCTCAGCTAATCAGCACTATTTGCCTCATTCCTGTAAGATCGTTCTAGAAGTCTGTGCAATTTCACCGATGTCATTCCTCTTGCTTGAGGCATTACTACCGGGGTGCCGTGGAAATCCTTATGTCCATTAGGAGCAATGTATGAGGCAATCGTACAACTCCGAAATCATAAGAGCAAATAGTAATTACAACAGGGAAGAAATATCATACCCTCCTATACTAATGCGCTTAACTGTTGAACAGAGATCTTTAGGATGATGAACCACACGCCCCCTGGGAGAAAAATGAGAAGGAAAATGCCAGTACAATTTATTCTGAGAGCCATCTCTCACGGGAGGGACCCCATTCTGCTTGGTAATCCTTTCCTAAGAAAGTTGTCGCAAACCGAGGGGGAAGGATCTGGGCTAACTCCGCGTGAGGTCAGGTGGCACTGGCCACTGGGGTTGGGGTTCCAACACTGGAGTCCTGGTGCACACCCACTGTGCGGCAGAGTCGGGGGACGGGGATAGAGAAGGTAAAAGGAGATGCCCGGTCCGGGAAGGGGCTGAATGTTTTGTGCCACCAAGGGTAGAAATCAGAGGTGGCTTGAGAAGGAAAAGAATACTAATGCTCAGAGACCGGTTTCAGTGGAAGAGCTGGGATTGTATTTTTGAGCTGAGGAAACAGACCCAGAGGACACACTGTCCTCTGAGGTCATTCAGCTCCCCCTGGCAGCCTTCTCCTGTGGGTTCCTATATTCACCATCTCATCCCGGGGCAGGTTGGGTGCCTGAATCTGAACAATTAAGGCAAAAACTAGGTATTTTCTCAAATGAATTTTATGTCACCTAGAACTATTGCCAGGTTTTCTTAATTGAACGCTGTACATAGGCTGCCCAGTAACCCTGAGGCTAAAAATGTGTTTTAGGGAGGAGGGAAGTGAGAATGAAAAGAGGGAGGGGCAGGGAACAGGAGGGGGGACCCGGGAGGCGGGGGCGAGGTTGGCTCCCATCGGGGAGCACCCAGCATAGCACTTTCAAACAAACTTCCACTTGACCCCGTTCAGATGCCTTTTTCTTATAGGGGAGTATTTATTCCCCCAAACCCAGTGAATTCTTGAGGTTCTGTTCCTCTTAAACACCCCAACACCTACCCCACCTACAAGGGGGACAAGGGCATCTCCTCGCTGGCCTCCCCCGCCTACCCTCCACTCCACACTGCGCACGCGTCAGCAACCAAGCCCTGGTGGGGCACCCTGGACACCTCCAGACTGCCTGCCTCACTTTACCCCCGCCGCGGCAGCTCCCAGCTGCTTCTGAGCATTGACTCAGTTGACAGCAACCAAGCCAGCATTGACTCTCCAACATCCACCCTCCAGCCACAAAGCAGAATTGTCTGAAGCCGAGACCAACCCTGTATACCTCTCCCTGGCCACTCCCTTCGCCGTCTGAGGAGGCCCCCTTAGGATCCCTACGGTCAAGGCTCGGGCTTGTCCTGACAGTCTTTTCTCTCATTTCCAGACCCGACCATGCCTGGTCTCACAGCCTCGATGACCCCCTGCCCAAGTCATGCACTTGTCAGACGTCTGTCCATCCCCTCAGGATGTACCCCCCGCACCCTTTCTCTGCAAGGCCCTCCGCCCCTCTGAGACCTGCAGCGGAGGGCTGGGTCTCTAGGCTCCTAGGTCTCCTGGCATCCAGCTAGCCGGAGCAGCACCAGGCTTTTCTGAGGGGCCATTCTAGCTCCAGAGCTCCCTGCAGGGAGAGTGAGGTGGGGGGAGGGGGGCTCGTTACAGCTCAATGTCCGCCTCTGCCCGCTCCCTTTCTTCTGCCCCCCCCCCCCCCGCCCGCCCCCAGCACTCCTCAGTGGGCATCCTGCTGCCGAAGCTGGGCCCGCCTCTCTCGGAAATGTCATGGGCAGCAGCTGAGGCCACTGTCACAGTTGCGGGGTGGGGGAGGGGCAGCAGGTGCAAGCTGGCGGAGGGTGACAGCACCAGTAACCGACCGAGGAACAGAGCGCAGAATCCACGTCCAACCCGAGGCCGGAGCACCGTCTCCCCTGCTGCCAGGGAGATGCGAGCCACCATCTGGGGCTGCGGATGGAGCCCCAGGACAGCGACATGTCCGTGTTCGCTGCTTGTCTTCCTGTGCAATTATGCAGTTCCTGTGAACTTGATTCTCTATCCTGTGCCCTCACTCCTTCCCCTTACAGCTGCTCTAACCGTGCCTTTCATTCTCTGTGTTCTCATGCTTTGATGTCTTGGGGCCTTGACCCAGAGAGACTGCCCCTCCCATGGCTATCGAATTCCTAATTCCTAGCAATTAACACACCACTTGCCCGGGAGCACACCTTTTGAATGCAAGCCGTCCGGCCCAGAGCCCCTGCTCCAACACTTCCCTCTATGGAGCTCTCACACTCTGGGCCCCTATCCTCCTGCTCCCATCACCAGAGCTGGGTACCAGCCACCTGGGGACAGCCCCTATGCCACAGAGCTCACTGGCATTATTCAGATTTGCCAGTCCTCAGCCTTCTCATCCTGCTGATCCTTGAGGGGTGAGCAGACGTCTGACGGTGCCCGTTAGACCAGGAAAGCATGCAGCCTCAGGCACAGATTTCTTCAGAAGAAGTCCCTGAAGGGCTCACAGCTGAAGGCTGGCCGGCCTCAGCACTGCCCGCAGCAGGAACAATGGATTCCTCCCTGAACCTGGCAGGGCACAAGGCGGGTCACACAGCGGGGCACGGAGTCTGTCCCAGCCCCCACCTCCTCCTCACGGAGATCGCTCTCCAATCTGTAAATCACCATGATTAAAATGTTTCCTGGTTTATTTTGTTTTACTAAGTCTTGTTTGTATTCATTGTGTATCCTGAACGTATTATTTCCCCACTTGCTGATATTATGGGGTTTATTAATTGCAGTCGAGAAGGAAAACATTAGTGTGGAGGGTTTACACACACGCACACCCTTGAGTGAGCCCATTTAGTGCCAAATGATCAGGTTATTGGTGTTTTCAGTGCTCGGTGTTATGCAAAAATGCTTACCGGATTATTCTACAGGTGGTGGAGAGAGTTTTAGTCATTTTTTTTTTTTAAGATTTTTATTTATTTATTTGACAGAGATCACAAGCAGGCTGAGAAGCAGGCAGACAGAGAGGGGGAAGCAGGTTCCCCGCTGAGCAGAGAGCCCGACGTGGGTCTTGATCCTAGGACCCCGGGACCGAAGGCACAGGCTTTAACCCGCTGAGTCACCCAGGCACCTGGAGAGTTTTAGTAATCTTTGGGAATTGCTTGGGGTTTTTAAACAGCCTGGAATGCACTATGATATTTTCCCATTTAAAATAATGGAATATAGTCTCTCCTTATCCAAAACACTGCTCTGTGACATTTGAAGGGGTGGTTGGTTTTTCACTCAGCAATCTGACATGTAGAGCTTGACTCCATCCTTTTAAATGGCTGTATCATATTCCATAATAAGGTATTCAGAATGTCCCCAGCTACTCTCTATTGAAGAAAACTTTGTTTCCATTTCCCCCATTAGAAACAGCCCTGTGACATTCTGGAGTGGTTGCATTTCGCACCCCCTTGTCCCCCCACTACAAACAATGCTGTAGGCATCGTTCATTTCCCCTACATCCTTATACATGTCTGTCATGCATGGTTGATTTTACTTGTGTAGGATAAACTCCCAAAAGTGAGGTTGTTGCTCAACGGTCATGCAGTTAAAATTTTAATAGATAGGGTAAGGTTAATTCCTATAAAGCTTACAGAAATGCATGCTTCTGCACAAGGTACCAGAGCACCAGACTTCCCATATTCTTGCAAGCTTTGGAAGCTAGTGCCCTTTTAATCATGTGTTCATCGAATCGCTGAAAAATGCTATCTCGTGATCCATTTAATTTGCATCTCTTTGATGGGTGGTAAGTTTGAGTGATTTTTCTCAAGCTGGATAGACCATTTTGATTGTCTCTTCAGTGAATTGTCTGTTTCTGGAGGACTTTTCTCTGAAGTCTTAGTTTCCTCCCCGGTAAAATGGGGAAGCAGTGATAGCTGTTTCCTGGAAGTTGTGAAGGCTTACTGAGTTTATAATGCACGTGAAGAGCTTCAGAGGATGTCTTGCAACAGGGAAAGCACTGTTGTTATCATTGTCCTCCTTGTTCCTCCATGTGGGGTGCCAAGCCCCAGGGGCTGTTTGCACTATTTTGCTCTGTACACACTGGGTCCGTTCTGGGAATGGAAGAGGCCAGGTTAAGACAAGAGTTTGGCCACTGATCAAAGGCAGGAGCCTGCAGCAGTGGGACCTGGAATGGACAATGGAAATGCCAGGAGCTAAGTTTGGAGAACTGAAACCGGGAGCAACACCGGCAGGGGAACTTTTGGGGGTCAAGAAAAATGTGGCTGATCGTAGGCAGTGAGGCTGGGAATAAAACACATGAAGCAGCTGCCATGTTCCAAGTACTTTGCCTCCACAACATCTGAGTGAGATAGGACCAACTGATTATCCCCAACCTGAGACTCAGAGGGGTTGAGTGACTTGCAAGGTCACACAGCATGTGAATGGCAAGGCAGACACATGAACCCCAGATTGTCTGACCCCTGGGTCCTGAATTCTTCTCCATCCCAAGTTAAGAGACGGAACCGACAGGTTTCGAAGAGACCCCGCCTGTAGGTAGAGGGACCCCTGACCATGGGGGTCTCCCCCCCAAAGCCTAAACCATTGCCTTTTCTTGATTTCTTTGCTAGAATGTTAGGAGGGAAGTCGAAAGCTCCCCAAGTCATTGTGTAGCTTCGGCATTTCTAGATCAAGCAGGAGATGCATTTGTTACCACACTAATTAGAGCAGAAATTAACTGAAATGCTGAGTTTTAGTAGAGAGCGATGTGGCTGCAGGTGTCAGTAATTAGTGAAGAATAAGCCATTTGATGTTTGTAGACACAGCCTTACCAACTTTCCATTCAAAATAAACTTTGTGGGCATATTGTTTTGAACAGCTTTTGCTAATGCATGTGTCTCTCTCAACGTCGTAATTCAGCATAAATAGTTTAAATAAATCAATAACGTCATCCTCCAGTGGCAGTGCACAAATGAAATTTCCAAAAACGAAGGAAGAATATTTTGTAGTGAGAGAGGCAGAAATGTGCAAGACAGCCACACAGAAATTACAGTTTTCTTGCTTTCTTCCTTTTTTTTTTTTTCTTCTTCTTTCTTTCGGTTTCTTGGGGTATAAATAATTCACCTTCAATATCCTGTCCTGAGCAGGGACGGAGGAAATAAAATAAATAGAATGCCAGTGGATATCTGCAGGCTTTGGAAATGGCATTAGAAATCCCACTTAAACCAGACTTTCACCAGTTAGTCCAGAATTTCACTGCTCAGCAACAACCTGAGTTCCTAGTGGGGAAGGGTTGAAGAGGCAGTGTCCATAGAGACAGAGGTAGCTGTGCCTTAGAACGTGGAATATATCCCTTTATTACGCCAGACAATTTGGCCAGCTAGGACCTGTGAGACTGTTTTTGGCAGGTGGAAACAGGAGCCTGGAAATTCTTTTCCTTGTGAACAATAGGCAATAGCCCAACATGGCACACACCTACCATGGGAAATTGGGTCCAGGTTTCTCACTCTTGCCCAGGGATGATGCCTGGCTTTTTCCAACACTTGGCTGGGTTCTAGAACATTCTCTGCTTGTCACTGCTCTATGAACCATATACACAGATCTTGAATTAGCCAGGTGGGATTCTACAACTGTGGCAAGATGGGGGGCTCTGTCTTCCCCCAGCCAGGCTGATGGGCCTTGTTCCAGAAGCTGCCTGTTCCAGAAGCTCCCCAGACCCCCTGGGGAGGTGGTCCAACAGATATCCTCTGACAAGTAAGCATCCTTAAGGATAATAGTACAGTGGGTTCAAACATATCAAATATGTTTAAATCCACAAATTCCAGGTACTTAAAAAAGAAAACATCCCTTGTTGACTGCCTTTGAGGGATGCTAAGCTACCAAGTCATTATTTTGAAAATTGATCCATAAAAGATGAAAAAAAAAATCAAACTAGCAACTATATCTCAGGCCAGGTGACCAAATGGTAGATGAAGGGAGGGTCCTCACTGTTCTAGCTGATTAATGAAGAGGAATGTAGAATTCACCTAGAACCATTTTGCAGCCCGTAACATGTTCATGGAACTAAGCAATGACCATTAAAAGCCATAAAGTCATCCCTCCCCACAAAACGCAAACCAAGCATTCTGTGCCCCAGCTGGAAGGACACAGCACTGCGTAATGAAACATTCTTCCCAAAAAAACAAAACCTTAAACTCATCAAAACTCTAGACCCAAACACTAATTTGCAGAAAATACAGGGGACAAAGGAACATGTTAAATGACACCACAGAGATGCAACCCTTGAAATCTAGACAGAGGGCAAACTCCATAGGACAGATGACCCCATTTATTCATCAAATGATGAGATTAAGGAAATATTTAACTACATAATAAAGGGAAAGGGAGGAGTCAGATTAAAGGCTATATAAGGGGGGGGCAATTAGCCACACTGTGGGTCTTCCTTAGCTCCCGAATCATATTTAAGCACAGCAAAAGGAAAAAAATCCACAAGACAGAGAACCTTGATTGTTGGCTGGGATTTGATGATATTAAGGAATAATTGTGACTCCTTTTAGCTATTGTGACTACTTGTAGCTGTGATAATGGCCTCATGCTTATGTTTTTGAAGATGCAGACTGAACTGTTTATAGATTAAATGACAGAATGTCTGGGATTTGCCTCAAAGGAACCCAGGACCCACCGGGAATGGGTAGAGGAGTGCACGCAACAGAACTGGCCTTGAGTTGAAACCCACTCCACTTCCTGGGTCGGTAGACATGTTCTTTCTGTGTCGTGCAACATGGCGGCCACTAGCCACCTGTGGTTACCAAGCTCTTTAGATGCGCCTAACACAGACTCAGTTTCAATTTTAAAAGTCCGTGCCTTGGGGCGCCTGGGTGGCTCAGTGGGTTAAAGCCTCTGCCTTTGGCTCAGGTCAGGATCCCAGGGTCCTGGGATCGAGCCCGGCGTCGGGCTATCTGCTCAGCGGGGAGCCTGCTTCCTCCTCTCTCTCTGCCTGCCTCTCTGCCTACTTGTAATCTCTGTCTGTCAAGTAAAACAATAAAATCTTTAAAAAAATAAAATAAAAGTCCGTGCCTTTCTCAGCACTGTACTGTGAAGGAGCCTGAACTCAAGGGCCACCAAATAATGAATGAGGTGAGAGATCTGAGCGAGGTCCTAACCACTCTTCCCAGGCTGCAGGACTTGGGGAAAGTTTCTGGACCTTCTTTGTCTCCCGTCCCTCCACTGATATGCAGGAAGCTTCACCCCAAGCTCCTGCTATTATGTCTCACCCACTCACCTGGGGCTGCCCACGAGAACACAGGAGACAGGGTAAGTAGAGGCCTTTTGAGAACAGCAAAACATGAGTCTGGGGATGTTACACATTCATTTATCCAACCCACTGCAGAAAGGTGGCATGCTCGGTGTGAAAGACTGGTGGAGGCCAGGGAGAGCTGGGCTCATTGTTTCATCAACCCCCACCCCTGCAAGGGTAAATCTCTTTCTCTGTGAATTTCCCAGGGAGAGTTCGGGGCTGTGGTCCAGCTAACAAATCCATTCCTTTGCTTTGACTCTGGACCAGTTTCTGGGTTGGCATCAAATTCAGTCTCCCAGACTTCATCCTGGGTGTTCCCTAATCTTCTTTCCCTTGCCAACAGGAAGCTGGGATCACCCAGGGATGCATCCAGCCTCTCTGTATCTTGGGAGCTGCCAGGCCCGAGGGATGCTGGTGGGCATCTCCGTGGACACGGCTGGCTGTCACTGGCTGCCTGGCATCTCGCCCTGGAAGCCATGCCTAGTGACACCACCTCAGACCGGAGAGCAGGTTGGCTTAGAAACACACCATGAGGAAGTCACACACTGGAGAAGCAGTGGGTGGACACAGGGCTCCCTAGGTCGGGCTCTAGAGGGAATGGCTTCTAGAACTCTCCTGGAACATTCAGGCTACTGTTACTGCTGATTCTCCTCCCAACAGACACACACTTTCTTTTTTTTTTTTTTTTAAAGATTTTATTTATTTATTTGACAGACAGAGATCACAAGTAGGGAGAGGGGCAGACAGAGAGGGGGGGGGGGGGGGGGAGGTAGGCTTCCTGCTAAGCAGAGAGCCTGATGCGGGGCTTGATCCCAGGACCCTGAGATCATGACCTGAGCTGAAGGCAGAGGCTTAACCCACTGAGCCATCCAGGCGCCCCATACACACTTAAAAAAATTTTGTGTGTAAGGTCCATTTCCAGAAATAAAAGATTGTTTGTGGGACACATTTATCATTACACAAAGTTTATTTTAAGAAATGATTATTATTAGAGATTGCAGTACCTGTGTTTGTTACTTTACCCAACTTAATCCCTTACAGCTCAACTCAGAAGGATTTTTGTTTATTTTAAACCAGCTAACACACACACACACACACACTCACACACCCCTACTTAACCCACCACATGAAGCTCCTGCAGGAGTCAAATCCACAGAGACACAAAGTAGCAAATGGGCCCCGGGGACTGGGCAAGGCGGGTGGGGGGGCGAGTGTTTAATGCGTGTGGAGTTTTGGGTCTGGATGATGAAAAAGCCCAAAGATGGATGGCAAGGATGGGTGCACAGCCACGGGAAGGCACTTAACGCCACAAAACAGTACACTTAGAAATAATTAAAACGGCAGAGCTTGGCCACACGTGCTGGGTTTGACTGCAAGGGGACTGGGTGAAGTTGTAACAAATGCAGACGTTGCCATGGCTGACGGGAAGAGAAACGTCCCCGGGGGGGGGGGGGGGCTGTGCAAGTGAACTGGGCTAATCTATAAAGACCCTAGAATGTGCCCAACACAGAGCCGTTCTCGGGAAATGTGGGTTATTCGTACAGAAGGCGATCTTGCTGAAATCATCGACGGGGACCTGCTTGGACTCTGCTGCCCTCTGCCAGCTGCAGGTCCCATGGAGTCTGGTGGTGGCGGGGGAGCGACAGTTCTAGCCTTCCCAGACTGGGGGAGGGGGACGGTATGGTCCCAGATGGAGGGAGCCTTTCCTTTCCTCTTGTGTTGTCAGCACTCTTGGTTGCTCTTGGGGTGGGGAGGTCAGCATCTCCTCCCACGGTTTCTGTTACCCTCAAGAAGCCCAGCTCAAAAGGCAGCTCTTTTCTATGTGCTGGGGCTGCAAGGGGCAGTGGTTAATTGGTAAAGAAATAGCACAGACCTGATGCTCTATAAACAATCAGCTTTCATTTCTCGCATTTCTGGAAGTCCCCGATCAGGGTGCCAGCAGGTCTGGTGTCTGGTGAGGGTCTGTTCCCCAGTTCCTAGCTGGCCCTGCTGGCTGTGACCTCCTTGGTAGAAGGGACCAGGCAGCTCTCTGGGGTCCTATCCCTAAAGGCACGGGTCCCATTCCTGAGGGCTCCCCGCCATGACATACCACCTCCCCAAGGCCCCACCCCCTAATGCCCTCTCCCTGGGCGTTGGGCTCTCAACAGAGGAATTTGGGGAAGACACCAACATTTGGGAGTAACGTTCATCTCTACAGTGGGGTCTTCCCTTTCTGGACTGTTCCTTCAGACCCCGTAGATCTGGAGACTTCCTCCCTTCTGCTGCCCTTCAAGGTGGCCGTTAGCATAGCCCATCACCTCGGGGAAGCGAGGGTCCAAGTGCGATGTGTGCCCAGAACCCCTGAACATCCGCACAAAGCGATTGGCTCAGCAGGTGTGGTTTTCTAGAAAGTTCCAGCTGATGCTGCTGAGGCTTGGATGGCCCCTCAAGCAGCAAGTCCAAGAATCTTCAAATGCCCCTGGCAAGGACCCCGGGGAATTGTGCTTTCTGGGGAAGAGACAAAGGTGGGCTCTCAGCCCCGACACTCTCAGCCCCACACGCCGGTCACTGCTGCTGGTCAGCAGAGAGGCCTCACCGGCTGTGGGAGCACCAGACGGAGCTCACTTTCCAGCAAGAGAGGATGTTGTTCTCCAGCTGAGTGGTTCAGGAAGAGGCAGGACCAGTGAGGGGCTCTTCTCAGATCCCACCCAATCTGGACTGCCGGGGGGCATTAGTAGAGCTCCAGGGAGTGCCTGGGTCAGCAGAAAATTCCAGATGCATCTCAACAAAGACCTGTGTGCTTGCTCTTTTGGGGAATGTTCCCTCCTGACAAGGTAGAAACACGACTTGACCACCCTCTGCCTCCTCTAAGAACCTAACTAGATCTCCTTGGGACTCCCATGAACATGCTTGCACACACACACACACACACACACACACACACACACCTTGCTCCCAGGAGGCTGGGGTGAGTTATTTGCTGAGGTGATTGTGCCCCTATGCTCTCCTGCCAGCCGACATTTCGTGCCCCTTTCTGCACACTCACCCCCCGGGCCCTCTGAAGAATTCTCTGGAATTCGCCTGAGCTTTAGGCCAGGGCTCCATCTGTCCCCGGAGCAGAGATCCTGCTTCTCTGACATGGAGGGCAGCCTCCCCAGAAAGTGGCCATGGAGCAGACACCCCCCATCCCCCCCATGCCCCCCCACTGCTGCCACAGCCTAGAGCCTGTTCCAGAACAAAGGGTTACCTTGCCAAGTAGTTAATGGAAATCAAAGAACTGTGCGCTCTTGTGATCTCGTCACAGACAGACCAGGTTCAGAGCTGTCCCTGATATGTGCAGTCGTGGGTCCTTACATTTCGTAAGTGCCAACACCTGTGTGTGTTCTCTTCCACTGTGCATGTACTTGACGGTATAATGGTGGTTCAATACCAGAAATTTCCTTAGGTGTTTTCCATAGTCTTCCTAACTGTGGCCTCAAAGGACTTTAATGATGACTGTGTTTGGTGGGAAATCGGTCCCTGTTGGGATCCCTTTCTGCAGGACACGGGGATACACTGGCTCATCTGGGGTCCGCATCCCAGCGAGGCAGCTGTGGACTTGGCTATCCGTGGAAAGCCCGCCGAGCCATCCGAAGACCCTGTCCACTTCACTCCAGTGGGCGGGACACAAGGGCGGTGCCTGGCTCTCAGAGGTCACCCCTCCCTCTGCCTTCCTCCAGCCTCTCCTCTCTAGCTGGCATCCAGAGCCTCAGCCTGAGCAGTACAGAGGTGAGGACTGGAGGCATCGAGAAGGCACATCAGGCCCCAGCCTTCTGGACAAGCCCTCAGTAAAGCAGGGCACTTTGCTACAACTCCCAGGCTCTGGACACAAAGGGGGGTCTGATCCCTACCTCTTCAGGCCACAGCCAAGAGCGCATGGCTTGACCCCACACATTGTCCTGCCAGGATTCCACGGCCCATGGGGCCAGGCGGGAGCAAGGCTTGCAGGGGACCCGGAGGGAGTAAGCAGCCCCGCCAGAAAGAAATCCCCCCAGAAAGCTTGCTCGTGGAGATTTACTCACCATGCAATAAGTTATTTGCCCTGAAATCCCACGAAACAACAGTGATAGACAAGGCGGTCGCATGTGCAGGAGAAGAGCCTGAGGCTGGCTCCAGGCTCCCGCTGTGCCTGGCCCGGATGGCTCTGGGCCCACCCAAGCCAGTCAGGGACACTCGGAGGGAGAGGAGGGCAGGAGACCCTGCACATAGGGCCCAGAGACCTCCTTAGGCCACACAGCCATGACGAGCCTGGTGCTGAGGCCAGATCTGGGTGGTAAATCCAGCCGCCACACTTCCCTGTGACAGGCTAGAGTCCTACCCCAGGCCCTGCGGCTGTGACCTTATTTGGAGACAGAGTGATGGCAGAGGTGATCAGGTGAAGATGAGGTCAATAGGCAGCCCCGGATCCAGCAGGACCTAAAAGGGAAATCTGGACTCACACAGAGGGGAGGCAGCACCAAGAGGCGGGGGGATGCTGTGTGAAGGTCAGATCCACAAACCAAAGGACATTTGCAGCTGCCCAAGGCTGGGAGGGGCCTGCATGGCTCCCCGCACCGATTTTCGGTTGGGGAGCATGGCCTTGCCCACATCGGGATCCTGGACTTCCGGTCTCCAGGTTGCTGTCCTAAGCCACTGAGTTTGTGATACTTCATCTCAGGGTGTCCACGGGAAACCGGGACCATGGTAAGGAGAGATTAATGCCGACTCCGAAGTTGCAAGCTGCTGGGGGTGGGGGACGGGCTTAGCACCGGCAGCTCTGTTTCCCTGGGGCTCAGGGGGGCCCTTCTCCCAACCAGATGAATACGAGCTTGACCTTAGCGTGGCACTGCTTCGATTTTATTTCATGATATTTTATTTTGCTGGCTGGGAGTGGGAGAAGGGCAGGGAGCTCAGAAGCCCTGAATGTAAATGTATGTAAAATTTGAAATGCAATTTACACTGTTGAGCCAAGAGCCCCGGAATGTTCAACCTCGTCCTTTCTCTCTCTCTCTCTCTCTCTCTCTCTCACACACACACACACACACACACAGAGCACACAGGGATTGCACCGCTGCAGAAGAACTTGGCCGTGGCTGCCAGCCCACGCTCTGGAGGAAGGCAGCGGGTAGGACCAGGCAGGTGCCTCTGACTGCTCTCAGAGCTCTTATCAAAGGCAAGATGGGGCTGCAGACCCACTCTCTCTCTTTTCCTGCATCTGTGTTCCCTCTTTGAGCTCATGCACCGCCCCCTCCCCACTTCCTAACAGACCCAACTTGCAGAAATTCCTGGCTCCCGTATATAGCTCCAGCAGCATACTAATTAAATGTTTCAAATGGTTCTTATCCATGGTTAAGTGAAGATAAAATTTTAATGATTTAATTAGCAAGCTCAAGGAAAAAAAAATCATAATGAAGAAAGGTGTTTGCAACTGTCCTGGGCTTTGAGCATTTCTCATAATGCTATGTTTGAGTTGAGGGAGGCTGGGCCTTGAATGTTTGTTGCCGACTGCCCTGGAGTGGAGGCCCCACTTCTTCCCAGTGGCTGTAGGGAGTGGGGCTGGCTTTCATCTGTGTCTGAGGGGCTGCACCCAGGGGACCTGGGAAGGGGTGCCCTGGAATGTTCTGCTAGTCAGCCTCCCTGAGCAATCCAGTGGAGGCAACTGATGCCACTTTCCAAAAGCTGCTCTAGAACCTGGTCGCTTTTCACATAGTTCTTGTGACTTTTCCATTCTCCTTTCGGCGAGCAGCTCTCTTATTTCCAATGTGGGGAACCGATTTGCTTCCGGCCACATGAACGATCAGAGTTTGCTAAAGAAAACCTCTCCTTGCGTTGAGGTAGGATGGGTTTGGACGGAAAAATTAACTGCCTCGTTTGACGATTTTTAGTGTTTCCGCTCTGGTGGCTCCCATCTTTCAAAGTGGGATACTTTTCTTTATGCAAAGAAGCCAGCAGCGAGAGCCCCCAGCGAAGAAGGACCTCGCTCCAGGAGAGGCGCCACCCTGCCCTGCCCACCCCAGTTCCCACCAGGCATACCTTTTCTACTCCTGTGCAGGCTCCACAGATTGCCTGAATGGCTCTGTAGTGTTCACGGAGCAGAGCCATCGGGTCCCAAAAAGCCAGCAGATCACATCTCCCTGGCCAGCTCTGGCAGAGGAAACAGTGTGTGCCCAGCTGCTTCCAGAACTTTCTGGAAATGGAGCAACAAGAGCTCACAGCTGGCACTGACTAGATAAGGAACAAGTGTATCCTGTCCTTCCTTGATCAGACAATGCCCGCATGCATGGGGCTCCTGTTCCACCCGCTCTGAGTTGAAGTCCCACTGTTCATGTTATGTGCATGGGGAAGGCAGGAACCCGGTGCTTCCGGGAGCTCCCCGGGTTTGGGCCGAAGTCTTTGTAGGGAGGAGATTCACCTGACAGGTTCACCTGGAACAGCTATGTAATCCAGCCTTTTTCAATCTGCACAGACCTCCCTGGCCTCACCATTGGTATTAATCATGGCCTTTTTTTTTTTTTTTTTTTTTTTTTAATTTTCTGTGTTCTGCTGTTTTGAGATCTTGGGGTCTTGCTGACCCTCCAGGGACTGTCCCTCCAACTAGCTAATTCCTAGAGATAACAACAACAACAACAAAAAAAAAAAAAACAAAAAAAACCCCTGTGAATATATATGTCTTTCAAATTTAGACCAACCAACCCAGAGGCCCGCACCCCCAACCCCCTCCTCCATGGGGCTCTCTCGTTCCAGGCCACTGTGTCCCCTGTCCTAATCCTCCAGGGCCAGAGAGACAACCAGGGACAGCACCTGTATCGGGAGTCCACTGATATGATTCAAACTAGCTTGTTCCAAAGCTGTCCACCCTTCCTTGCTCATTCCTCCCACAGAAACCACAGCCAAGGATCTGGCCATGTTTTCCTCCTGCTCCCTCTGCCTCTGGACAGACCCTGGTGCTCCCCGGCGTGTCCTTGAGTGACATGCAGCCTCTTGTTTCTGTATATATGAGAATAAAGACGTCTTCCCTCATGGGGGGTCCTTTTCATGTCTGTGTGTCTCCCCACAGTGATGACAACAGATTCCGAGGACTTCGAATCCGGACCTCCTCCTAGCGTCAGACTTGGGGAAGCCCAGCCCGGAATCGATTCAGGGCGGCAAACAGCCACACCCACACCCACTCTTCTTCCCGCAAGGCTGATCTGCAGGGGCGATATCATTGGACGAAGCTGTCTTTGGCTTTCCATTGGACCCAACCTGGCGGGGGCGGGGCGGGGCGGGGGAGTGGCCCCGAAGGAGTTCAGAGAGGCTGAAGGGGTCAAGGGCTGTGTCTGCTGTTGATTTCTCCTGGCTTGCCCCTTGCATGGTGGCCAGGGCCCAATGGTGTCCCTCGACAGAAGTTACAGGTCACCTCAAAGGGGTGCTCTCCATGGGGCTGTCTCCTCCGTGCCCCGTTGGGGCTAGATGTGGGGGCAGGTGACTGTCACTAGCCCTGAGACACCTCATTCCCCAGTGGGCCCCCAGCAACTCCTCATGGCTTCGTTGACGGTCTTTCCAAAACCCTCCCTGAGTCATCTTGACTCAAGGGAGCCATCTTTGCTGGGAAGGTTCCTGTTTCCTCATTCCTTACAACGAGGTGCAAGACTTTGGGGTTCCACAGAGGGACAAGGAGGGTGTGCACCTTCTTTTGTGTGTGCTTCCCCACCCCTCCCACACTGCCCCCTCCCATCCTTTTGGAGGGGAGGGCCCAGGCATGCAATATTTCTGCCAAAAACTCTTTCCCTGTCATGAATATGTTAACAAATGCTGTCAAATAATGGTTGCGGCCGATGAAATTTGTTGCTGGCACAGGCTACCCGCTGCCAGACAAGGCTGTGTCTACTGCACAGGAACCCGGCTTCCTCTGCCAGGAGATCCTGGCATAGGAGGTCACCGAGGCCTGCTGCAGGGTGTTCCCACCCCAGCGGCAGTGACACGCCTCCTATAGAGAAAACGCCTTCACAGACGGCTTCTAAATTCCTTCTTGCAAACGAGGCAGCAGAGATGCCAAGAGGGATGGTAGGCACCTGCCTGGGCCTCTGAGGCAAGGGGAGATGGGGAGCAGAGGGAGAAGGGCTGGGTATGAAAGCCAGGGGCAGGGAGAGAGGAGGAGGCAGAACAAGCTGGATGCACGTGCAAGAGAAGCCGTGGACCCCAGAACCATCCAGAGGAAGCAGAACCATCAACTCGAGGGAAATTGTGGGCTCAAGGCCAGGGGTGGTGCTGAAGGGTCTCAGGGGCTCTGTGTTAGTGCCCTGCATGTAGAGATGTGGCTGGTGTGGCTGCTGTGTGCAGTGCGGATGAGCCAGAACACGTGCACCGGGGAGCACTGAGCCAGTCACAGGAAGGGAGTGTATCAGTCAGCGCTCAGTGGAGAGAGGCTGCATAACAATCCAGCCCAAAACTCAGTGGCTTAAAACAGCAATTCATTATGCTCACGGCCCCAAAGGTCAGCAGACGGTTGGAGGACATAGACTGGCCTTGGCTTCAGGGGCTCTGATCCACACATCTCTCATCATACCTCTGAGACAGTGGGCGAGCCAGGCATGGTATTTTGTGACAACAACCAAAAGTAACAGAGCAGATGCAGACATACTCTCTCTCTCTCTCTTTTTTAAAATTTTATTTATTTATTTGGCAGAGAGAGACACCGTAAGAGAGGGAACACAAGCAGGGGAGTGGGAGAAGGAGAAGCAGGCCTCCCATGGAGCAGGGAGCCCGATGCAGGGCTTGATCCCAGACCCAGAGATCACGACCTGAGCCGGAGGCAGATGCTTAACCAGTGAGCCACCCAGGTACCCCAGATACACATGTCCTGAAGCCCACTCTGGAGCTGCACACCTCACACCTTCCTGTTGCTTCTTGCACCAAGCAAGTCCCACAGGTGAACCTGCAGTCAGCATCTGGGAAATTCTCTCCTTGAATAGAAAGAACAGCCAAGTCATGAGGCAAGGGGACTGGTTATGCAGGGAGGGGAGGGGCTGGGCAGTGGTGGCCACATGGGAGAGAGGTGGCCGCAAAGTGGGAGTCTTGGTGTCTCTGGAAATTAGGAGGTGGGGGAAAATTTCATATCTAAGCCTTCAGACTTTTTTAGAAGAGTTTTTTTTTTTTTAAGATTTTATTTATTTATTTGACAGACAGAGGTCACAAGTATGCAGAGAGGCAGGCAGAGAGAGAGAGGAGGAAACAGGCTCCCCGCTGAGCAGAGAGCCCAATGTGGGACTTGATCCCAGGACCCTGGACCATGACCTGAGCTGAAGGCAGAGGCTTTAACCCACTGAGCCACCCAGGCACCCTAGAAGAGGTTTTTAAAGCCTCAAGTTTAGTGAACTTGCATAGGACTCCGAGTGTCCACCTAAAATAGCTTGTCCCCCAGGGGGCATTTTCCCAGAAAGCATGGTCTCTTTCTCAGCATTGTCTCTGCGATGTCTGTCCGACCTTGCAGGTGTTTTCCAAACACCAGAGTGACTTGGTTCATCCACAAGTCCAAAAGCCAAGAGGTCACTCTTTGCCCAGCCCCCTGCTGGGGACAACACAGTCATGCCAGAATCCTGATGTATTTCCCAAAATGCAACCCTAGTAGTCCCCCATGTCCCCATGGCTGTGTCCAGTAGCGTCACATAGATGGAAACAAGTCATCAGATTACGGACTAAATAGAATTCCAATATCGGATCTTTTTTCTCTTTGAACATTAAAGTAGATACCAGTAACACCCTTCTTACAAAAAGAAACACTGAAAAAAATCAATAGACAAGTTTCCTAATGGGAAACTTCCAGCAAATAAAATTCCTCCTCTTGTTACATTTATCAGGCGTAGAGAGGGCTCCCTGGGTGTGTTCGGAGCTCACGATCAGCCGCACATGTCCTGCGGTAAGTTCTGCTGAGGCGTTTTCTCTAGATGTCTCAGGGAGCAGGCACTGAATTCAGGGGATGATCTCCTGTTTTCTGAACAGCATTTGGAGGATTTTCACGTAGCTTCCAGCCCCATGGTCAGAAATGGAGTGGGAGAAGTGAGTCAATAAATCAAGAGTCATGCACAACGTTTTAGTCCACTCCCCTTCAACCTGTGTGTGTACACCCTGTTCGGACACAGAGACAGGTCCTTAAACACCACTTCCAAGGGGCAAAACACTTAGGATCCTCCTCTTGAGAAAGGATGATTGGATGGAGCAGATGGGAAGTTTCTCAGGGCAAACCTCCTTGGGCCATTAAGTGCTTTATCCATGGGACCAGGGGCTGTCTGCATCTCTGCAGGAGCCCCACATTTCTCCTTTCCATGTCAGAGCCATCGCCCCTCTGGATGGGCAGGTAGGTGGAGCTGCGGGGGGTTCCCAGCAGCCAAGATCCCTTGTCTGCCCTTTGTGTGAAGGGCAGAGTAACACAGCCTTGTTGCCAGGGCTGCTGGTCCGCTGACACAAAATGGCAAGGGGGCTTCTGAGAGAGTGGGAGATGTCCTCTGCATCCTGGAGCTTTGCCTCCAGACCATTTATCTTGTGGACAGACCACAGCGAGGCATGCCTTGGGCTGAGCCTGCGTTCCAGGTCCTGTGAATGGCAGGTTTGCTGAAGGCAAGAGGGGAGCAGATTTCTGTGTTTCCTCTTGCAATGCAACCCCTGGCCAGGAGGCTCCAGTGGAAATGTGTCCTGTGGTCCTGTCACACACACGGGGAGACACTGAGAGAACCCAAACCAGACCGTGGCCTCCGTGGACGCTGTGGTCAAAATGCAGGGACAAACAAAAGAAGGACCTTTTCAAGCATAACGTTGGCTAGAAGTGATTTTTGGTTCACAGGACCTTGGAATTTGCTCCCCAGTTAATGCAACTCTACGGCACCAGGCAAAGACCTCTCAGGTGATACCAGGTCTAGGGAGTGTGGGGCCACCTTGTGATGCCAATGTCCACACCCCACTGCTCCCACCTCCCTACCCCCAGCCCCACCCATGGATGAGCACTGGAGGATCTCTAAGAAGAACACACAAAGACCTCGGGTGTCAGTAATGGCTGCTGAGGTAGCCAGAGTGTTTGGTGGGACAACGACTTGGTGGCATTTCCACCCTTAGCCGGACTCAGCTCTCCTATAAGTACCTGGGGTCCCTCACAGAGATGAGAAAAGCGTTTGATGATACCTCTGCTGTGGGTTGAATCACACCCTCCAGGAAAGGAAAGTTGAAGTAGTGACCCCCAGTACCTGTGAACATGACCTTAGCTCCATGAAGATGGACATTTGGTTCTCTTACTCGTTTTTGCAGAGCTAACCCCTACAGTAAGGGTCCTTAGTGAACGTTTGCAGAGTACATAAGAGAATCTGGATGTGGCCCCCACAGGGACCGTAAAGAAGGGTCGTGGGGCTTCTCAGTATATCTGGGTGCCATGGGGACAATGAGTCCCTACCTGGTTGATGACAGTCGCAGCTTTCCCCAATTCCTTCCAGAACAGTGTGTGAGGACCTGCCTCTGACCCTGCCTCTGCTGTGATGACTGCATCTTACTGCTCCCTCCCCGCACGGAGCTCTCCCACCAGATGCACCGCTTACCTTTTCAGCGCTTCAGAGGTGAAACTGATGACGCCTGCCAGATACAGAACAGGTGCGTCCCCATCCCCGTGTCGGATTCCAGAGGGCCCTCTGCAGGCTCCAGTCTGCGCGGCTCCGGCCCTGGAGACATCCGCCTGCCCCCTCTGAGCTGGGAATCCACCACATCGTGTGAAGTCGAGACAGCAGGGATGGTGTGGGTCGCACTCTGCCTGACTCTGGATGGCACGCCTCCGTTTATTTTCTGTGCCTGGTGCCAAAATGCAAGACATGTGCCATATGCCCACCGATTTCCAAAGACTGTGGGATTCTAGATGCATCGGTGGCATTCACACACTCGGCGAGGTGTGAGCTTTGCCGCCACACGGAGCACACTGGTGTCTGCGCCAGGAGGCTCGGCGCTCCTTCCCGGACACATCAAACACGCGCATATGGTGCTGGAGGTGTCATAATTCCAGACACATAGCATATGTCCTTGGAGCAGACAAGGCACTAAATTAATTCTAAACACCGGTTGTAAGTTTCTTACCGAAATGCTCCCTTCACCGTATAAATAGCTTTTGTGTTCCGCATTTCCTACGGCGGGCTCCATGGAAGCCCAGACATGCGACTCTGGCTTTATTTTTACAGGCTGAGCGGTCTTCAAATAGCCCCATCTGCATAAAGGGAAATTGGGGGGAAATGATGAAGTGTAAAGCAAAGAAACAAGGATTTTTTTTTTCTCTTGTCTCAATAGGAAGACTTAGGGTCTCTGAAGGGTGCTGGTCCGAATCCTCCAAGGAGGGACCTTGTCGTGGTTCTTCCCTTCTCTTCTCCAGGATAGGCTGTGTTCCCTCTGACACCCGGAGTCTGGGCTTCTTGGCCCCAGTCCTATCTCTGCTTCTCTGCTGAGTTGAAGGTTTACTCCACATCGAGAATAACCCCTAGGTAAAATCGGGAGCCCCAAACAAACTAGAATCCTGGCCAGAGGCCAAAATGACATGGAAATTACTTTCTGGGTGAGTAAGTATGGGGAGCTGGGGACCACGAGGAATAGTCTGACCATTGACCACAGACTCAAGTCTGAGTCTTGAGCCTTGACCCTCCTCGGCCCTCCTCTCCCTTGCCCTGCACTCCCATCCCTTCCTCCCCTCCCATGCCCTTTCTTCTTCTCCCCTCTCCCCACCTCCTGTTCCCGCTTCTAGTTCTGTTCCCCTTCCCCAAGATAAGACCAGTCAGGGCCATAACCGGTCCATGTGATTATTTTGTGGATGTTAGAAAAGTGTGCTCTCCTGAGTGTACACAACTCTGTGGGCACTCCCCTTTGTAAGTGGACAATGCTCTTTGCAAAGGAAAAGTCTCCCCTTCCCCTAAGCAGGTGCAGCTTTGTGATGAGCATAGAGCTCAGTGAATGGAGGACAGGATGGATTTTGGCTCCCTCTTTCCTTCTCGGCTGGATGCCTTTGTAAAGTGCACAACCTATACAACAGTCCCAGGCACCCTGGGGAACATACTCCTACCTCTCTGTCTGGAATAGATACTTCCTACTTGCTACTGGCCTTTGTGGCAGATTATAGTCTCAAAAACCAAACACACACAGAAAAGTCAGCAACAGTATCTCCCATTTCACACAATCTTTACAATGACAGTTCTTTCATCTATAGTGGGTCTATCCCCTTGAATTTAGGTGATTACAACTGTGACAGAGTGATGCTATGTGACTTCCAAGGCCAGGTTATAAAAGATGATAAAGTTTCCACTTGGTTCTCTAGGGATGCTTCCAGGCCACAAGGAAGCCAACCAGCTCGTGCTGAGAGAACACAGAGAGAAGCCCCGGGTCTGCATTCCATCTGACAGTGTAGCTGAGTTCCCAGCCAACAGCCAGCACCATCTGCCAGAAGGGAGGGAAGGTGCCTCCAGGTGATTCCAATCCCAGCTGTGCCCAGACTTCTAGCATCCCAAAAGTTGGGGTGTTTTTATTACACAGTAGTTGTAACTGGGACAGCCTTCTAAACTCAGCTCTCTGCTCCCTCCTTCAAGAAGCCCTCCAGGATGCCTAGATTGGGTGAAATCCGCTAGCTTCTGCACCCCAGTCCCTTGCCTCAGGCTACTCAATCTCAGCCCTTACACCGTGGATCAGTGGATCAGTTCACTTAGTCCTCACCTCCCCTCTGTGAGCCAGGTGTTCCCATCCCCATGTCACAGGCAAGGATATCGAAGCTTACAAGGCCAGGGGACACTGCTCAGGTCAATAGCTGAAGTGGCTGTGAAAAATGTAAAAATGAATGAAAGAAAATACACGAGTGTTTCTCCAGGTGCCAGGCCCCTGGGTACTCCCACTTGGACCAGTGGGACTCTTCGCAAGGACCCCTGACAGGTGAATGAAGCCTGCAGCACTTCCTGAACTCAGCATCCCTCCCATGAAGTAAGCTGTCATACCCTGGATCTGTCGGGGACCACCGAAAACAAAAGAGCAAGAACGCAGGTTCCTAGCCAAGCAGCAGTACATCAGTCATGTGGCTCAGACATGTGGCTGCGGTGGCCGGAATGTTCAGAGCTCTTGGGGCAACTGGCTCTGAGTTGAGACCAGAACTCTGTGGGCGACACCAGGTAGGAAGAAGCAGGGAGGTATGTGTGACCAATGTTTTTGCTGGTGGAGACCTGCGGGGTCCTGCGAGCCAGTGCTCTGTTTCCAGGCCCCTCTGGGTCCCAGGCTGAGAAATTGGGGGCAATGACCTCACTTGGCGGCCTGGGAGCTGGTGCAGTTTCCTCGCTGGCCAGAACTGCTCGCGTCTGTGATGTAGGGCCGGCCTCGGAGGAGTAGGGACAGGCAGAACCACCCCTCATACAATGAAACCTTTTTTTCCCATAACACATCCCTTTTATATATTGACTTTGAACATCACGAGTGGCTTGCATTTTTAAGAAACCACACAATACAGTAATACACTGTAAAAACTTGTTTCAAACAGAACATAGAATACAAAGTTAAAGAAGTGCCCTTTAACTTCATTCCCCCCTCCCCACTTTCTCTCTACAGAGGAACCTCTGTTAATACTTAACCCTCTTCCCTTCTAGTCTCTTGTGCATGGATTTGCATATGGAAACACACAGCCTGACTGTATACATTCTGATACAAGGTTTTGCATAAGTGCAATTGCACAGTTTGAGTTATACTGTGACTTGCTTTGCACTGAATTTTCTACTCATTGTCTTGTTTTTGTGTATGTGGTTTTTTTTTGTTTGTTTGTTTTCTGGGTTTTATCCCCCCATGTCTGTTCACTTAGCTAGAAAGCTCCTTCTCGCAGCTGCCTGGCTTTCCAGAGGGCCACTGTGTCACGGTTTATTTACCCAAGTCCTCCTTGGAAGCAATTTGGACTGTTTCCTGTTTTTGCTATTACTCGTGCTCCAAATCAACATCTTTCTGGTTACTTACTCCTTGGTATATTTGCACAAATGCTTCTAGCAAACAGGTCGAATTGACATTGTTAAGTTAAAGGGTGTGTGCATGTAAATGTTCCACGATACTGTCAAAGGGCCCTCCTCGAGTGCTGTGCTAACACTTCCTCCTGGAGCGGCCAGGAGCGGCGGGGGTACACAGCCTCTCCAGCCTTACCTGCGATCAATCCTCTTACTCTTTGCCAATGTAATAGGCACAAATTATATCACTGTGACTGCAATTTGCATTTCCCTATTTAACTCCTTAGGCTGAGCATATTTTCGTATGTTTATCGGCCAATCATGTCTCATCTATAAAAGTGCCTATTCGTATCTGTATTATTTAGGATGCTTTGGGGAGCAAGGAACAGAAAAAGGTGACACAACTGCCTTGGCCAATAAGGGATTTATCTCCTTGTGTTGAAAGAACCGCAGATCGGGGCACTGGGGGGCTCTGCCAGTGAAGCATCTGCCTTCCGCTCAGGTCGTGATCCCGGGGTCCTGGGATCGAGTCCGGTGTTGTGCTCCCTGCTCAGCGGGGAGCCTGCTTCTCCCTCTGCCTCTGCCCCACCCCCACCCCTGCTCATATTCTCTCACTCGCTCTCTCTCTTTCTCAAATAAAAAAATAAAATCTTAAAAAAAAAAAAAGAAGTTGAGGACAAGTACCACGGTGCAGCTGTTGTGGAAAAACAGTGTCTGCTCCTTAAAAAGAGAAACAGGATGGCCAGATGACTCAGCGATGCCACTTATGGGTATTTACCCAAAAGAATCAAAAGCAAAGACTCAGAGAATTAATTGCACACCCACGTCAATAGCAGCAGGAACCCTAAGAGCCAAAAGATGGAAGCGACCCAAGTGTCCATTAGAGGATGAACAAATGAAGATAATCTTTGTCCATCCACACAACGGAATATCACTCAGCCCGAAAAAGGAAGTTGTGACACCTGTTAGCACATGGATGAACCTTGAAAACGTGGTCAAACAAGCTGGTCACAAAAAGATAAGTATTGGAGACAGAGAGGAGACGGTGAGGAAGAGGGGACCCGGGGAACGGGCGGGCGTCAGTGTGTAACAGGGACAGAGTCTCCGTGTGGGGAGATGGAAATATTCTGGAGACAGACACAGGGGATGGTGGCACACCAGTGTGAAGGTATTTAACTCAACTGCCACTGAATTATGCACTTAAAGTGGCCACTAGGGTAAATTTCAGGTTACATGCACTTAACCACAATTAAAACCAATTTTTTACATTAAAAAAAGAGTGCAGATGAGAAGTAGCTCCAAGGTTGGTGAACTGAGCAGCACAGTCATATCAAGGAGGGGCTAGTTTTTTCCATTTCTCTGTTCCGCTGTCTTCAGGAAATCCCATCTTCGGTCAGCTTCCCTCCAGGTCCTGGTCATCTGCAGTGGCCTCAGGCCTTGCATGTCTGCCCCAGAGCAAGAAAGGGGGGCTCCCGTTTCAGTGTTTCTTTTTAAGGTTGAGGGAAACCTTTCCTAGAAGGCGCATTCCCACCCCTCCCAGCAGGTGGGACTGATGGCATCATTGCCCATGACCTGTTCTATCTGCGGGCCAGGGGCAAGGAGAATGACCAACTGTGATGGGCCTCGAGGAGTCCAGGGTACCGGGCAGGTTGAGGTGGCCCTGAGCATCTTGGGACCCCCTAGGAAGGAGAGAGAGGACTGGCTGCCACAGCAGGCAACCAACACGGTTTGTGACGATGTTTGCTGCCTCTTATTCCAGTGGGTCGTTTGTTCTTTTTGATTTGTAGGAGCTCTTTATATATTATGGAAAGTAATCTTTTAACATAGCTGTTAACTTTTTTCCTAGTCCATTGCTCTTCTTTAGGAGTGTCTTCTATTTATATTAAGGCCAGAATTCAGCTGGAAGTATGCTTTTCCTCCCTCCCTCTTCTTGACTTCATAAATAATACAGATGCTTTTCTCTTGTCGAAAAACAAAACTGGAGGCAGCTGAAGGTGAGTGAAGTCATCCTTATTGGCTTGCAGGCTTTAAAGGCAAAGGATGTCTCAACTGGAGGCAGCTGCCTGGCAGTCATCTGAGAGGCTGCAGGTGGCGTGGTGCTCCCGTGTCACCTGCTGTCACGAGAGAATAGTGAAGCGACCTAGCCATTGCAGACACACGAGGAGGGGTGGCCCAGGAAAAGCAACGGCCCCGTCTGACACCCACGTGCATCTGAGATTGTGTTTCCACGGGGATCCACGTGGCGGTTCTGTTGATGGGGCTCATCGGAAGACAAAGTTGATGCCTGAAGTGATGGTCACAAGCATGCATAAGCATCTCAAACTACCCGTGTTTCCAGGAGCCATGTGGGGCTGGGGCTGGCATGAAGGGCACAGACAATTCCTTTACAGTGACCGCAATACCTGACCATCCCCCTTCCTGGGACTCTCAGACTCTGCACACCCAGGGGAGGCGGAGAAATGTACCTGACAGGTGCATGGAGAATGAGGGGGGTGCTTCCATCTATCATCGGTCTCACCCAATTTGTTGAGAACTCAGGGGAGAAAAGGGGGCAGTATTTGACAGGGATTCCCTCTGCAACCCCAGAACACCCTCATCGGTTATCTGTGGACATGCAGGCTAGAGTGACTACCAAGAGCTCATGCATGTGTCATGATTCCCATGTTCCAGATCCTGTTCTCCAGGCTTTGCAGGTGTAATGACCCTATGAAGTTAGAATGACCATTGTCCCCACTGTACAGGTGAGGAAACTGAGGCGGGGAGGCTAAGTAGCCACCAGGCAATGCTGTTGCTTTCACCCCCAAGCCCCAGCATTCCCTGCCCATTTGTGGAAATCAGAGCCCTTTTGCCAAAACCCGTCAGGTCTTTTAGTGTCCTGGCCCCTCCTGGCTGGCTGCTTATCTTCTTCAGGTCAGTCCAGAGCATCTGTTTACTGAAGTGAGGACGGTGACAACCAGCCTTTGAAAGAGAAGGTCCTGAGAGAGAGTCTGTAGAAAAAGGAGAGAAGGGGCAAGTCAGCTCCGAGGCTTAGAGGTGATGCTCAGAGTCACAGAGGACGAGGAATGGACAAGCCGGGGGGAGGGGTCGGAGATGGGCATGGGGGCAGCCGGATGCCTTCATCTTGAGGTCAGAGAGCTGCAGGAAGGGTCCCCCATGGGGAGAGCAGGTGAGGGCCACTGAGATCCTGTAGTGATTCCAGTCTCCCACCCTCTCTGGGTCCCACAGCCTCGCGTGTAAAAATGAGAGGTTCCTTCCAGGCTGGGTGTGAGGAGTACATGAAAGGATGTGCTGAAAGCTCCCGGCCCTGGTCTGAGCGCCCGCCTGCAGGAAACGTCCTCTCTTCTCCCCAAGCCTGTGCATCTGGTCCATGTCTTCGGTCTTCTTCTTCCTTCCCAGTCCCCCCATCCTCTGTCTGATATCACTGCTGGTCCCACGTCCAGCAGCAGGGGAGGAGGAAGGGGTGAACGCGTTGTTGATTCTATAACCTTCAAGGAGCCACAGCTCATGTTTGGGGAGAAAGAAGCAGGAATTATTGGCTCACTCGGGTCTGTCTTCCAAATATTCCTGATGCTTCTCTCTTCTGCTGACCCCTCCCTGATCATGAATAATGGAGAGCCTGACCATGGTCAGATTGCCTAATGCGGTCACTAAACACAAACATCTGGCCCCCTTAACAGCAAAAGCGGTCCCCGGAGGCACCACGCCCAAGGAGGATATTACCAAGGGAGGGTGGCAACCGACACAGATTTCCTCTGCAGCCACTTCCCAGCCCCATCCCAGCTTAAACCCGTCGTCCCCGAATGGCCCAGGAGGGGAGAGCAGAGGAGCTTATGGGGCCTCAGGCCATAAATCTCACTCAGGGCCCTAATGCTGGAGCACATTTATGGCCCAATCAGTCCTTGTGCCTTGTCTCCTTGGCGTCTCTGCTTTGTTAACACTCAGCGTCCATATTTCCTGGTGACAAACTAGGTCATATCTATGGCAAAGGGTACTCTGAAATCATACTGTGTCATGCTTATGAAATGAAACATACACTGACCTTAGACTGGGGATCCGTTCTTAATTCAGATGGAAAGGTCAAGAGCAGAGGAGGGGACAGTGAAAGTCGCCACCCCCAGATTTCCCGGACGTACTTCCTGAGCCTACGCTGTGCCTCGGGACCAGCCGGGGCCAGTGGTCAGAGCTGGGCTGGCATGGGTCGCCTCTAGGCAGGAGCATTTAAGAGCTGGTGCAAGTTGTGGTCTCTCTCTCCTCTGTGCCGTGGAATTGGGGGATGGGCGGGGGGCGGGGAGCTGCGTGTTGGTGGTCAAGACACGCAGGAGAGCAGCCGGTGTGACCAAGGCACTGAGTGAAGTCTGGTTTAAAATGTAGTGTTTTAATAGACAATTTGAGGCACAGCAGGACTGGGAGACCAGGAGATGACTGCCATTGGAAATACAGTCTTACTCACAGTTCCAGGAAGAGGGGGTCTGGGGTGCCATGCGGGGAAGCAGCAGGACCAGTGGCACCGTGGGCAAGAGCCTTCCTGTGGTTTCCCCAGGAAAGAGCGGGCAAGGGGGTGAGCAGGTTCAGGGCCGGCTAGTCTGAGTAATTCCAGCAGCTCTGGGAATTGGGGGCTGTCCTGGTCGTCTGGTCCCCAAGCGATTAGGGCAAGGGGACAGTGGCCCAGAGCAGGAGAGCCCCGTGGAGGAGGGGGTTGGGGTGCAGGCTCTGGGTTGGTTGGTCTGCCCTGGAGACCTGTGCTCCTGGGTGAGTGGTTTAGGACCCTCGGAACAGACTCGCCTTGGGAGGAGCCGTCCCTCCACGTGGGCGAGGCCCAGGTGTCAAAGCATCAGAAGACAGGAGATAAAGGGCATGGTTGATACAAAATCAGCCAGTCAGGAAGTGGGGGAACTCACTCTGGGCTTTGTGGAAGGGAAATTAACCTTTGTTATGTGAAGCCGTAGAGATCTGGGTTGATTTTCTAAGGCAGCACACTGCTGTAGGAACACAAGGAAGAGCTTGGGCACATGGATGTCGAGTTGAGTCTCAGCACCAATATGGCATCTGTAAAGTCCGTCCGTCCGTCCATCCGTCCATCCGTCCATCTGTCCAGGTATCAACCAGTGATCTTTGCACACCAGCTATGTGTTGGGCCCAAGGCACTCATGCTTGCTCTTACAAATAAGTGAGACTCGTCCAAAGTAAGGGCAGTAGCAGGTAAGACTGCCATGCAGAGGTCAGATCTGCTGTGGGCAAAGAGAGGAGAGAGCAACGACCCTAACAGAGGAATCAGGGAGGGCTTCTCAGAAGAAGTGACATTTGAGTCAGATCTCGTTGGAGTTACGTAAGAGTTCCCCTGCAGAGACAACGGTCACAGATGTTCTAGGTGGTCTAGGAAGGGCACAGAAAAAGGTATATCCAAGCTTTGCGATGAGTACAGTGGGGCCAAACCAAACCAAACCAAAACAAAGGACAACAACAACAACCCCTCCCCCCCATAAAATCCAAAAATGAATAGCTAAAGTTTTAGAAAATGGGCAAAATTCCTGAGTGGCTATTTTTCCAACAGAGACCTACAAATGGCCAACAGGTATATGAAACGGTGCTTGACATCACGAGTCACCAGGAAAATGCAAATCAAAACCACGGTAAGAGACCCCCCTCAAACCTTAGGAGGGCTGTTGCCCAAAACACAAGCAGTAACAAGTGCTGGGGAGGGTGTGGAGGAGAGGGAAACCCTCATGTTCTGCTAATGAAAATGTACAGTCGTACAGTCATTATGAAAAATAGTCTGGAGCTTCCTTGAAAAACTAAAAATAGAACTACCATAGGATCCGGCAATCCTGTTTCCGGGTGGATATCCAAGAGGAAATGGAATCAGTGTCTTAAAGAGACGCCTACACCCCCACGTTCAGGGCAGCCAAGATATGGAGAGAATGTGTCCAGTGACAGATAAATGGATGACGAAGACGTAACACAGGCACACGCACACACGCGCACGCGCGTGATGCGCACACCCACACACACCGTGCATTATCATTCAGCCTTGATGAAGAACGAAATCCTGCCATTTATAACAACACGGATGAACTTGGAGGACATCAGGCTGAGTGAAATAAGCAAGGTACAGAAGGACAAATGATGTGTGGTATCACTGATATGTGGAATCTAAAAAAGCCTTAAAAGACCAAAGCAGGATGATAGTTTCCAGGGTCTCAGGGAGGGAAGGAATGGACAGAAGTTGGGCAAAGGGTACAAACTTTCAGGGGTGTAGTGAATAAATTCTGGACCGTAACACATAGCACGGGGGCTGTAGCCAAGAGCATGGCACTGCCTACTTGCAAGTTGCTAAGAGAGTGGACTTTATCCTTGCTTCTCGGCCTTTTGGCTACAATCAAGTGCAGAGAGTGGATTTCACGGATTCTCATTGCACAGAAGAAATGTAATCTGTGTGAGACGCCAGATGTGTTAACCTAATTGTGCTGATCCTTTCACAACGTGTACATTAAGTCATTGCATGGTACACGTTAAAAAAAAAAATCACACAGCACAACCTAAGATATATAATTTCTGTTTGCCGTCACACCTCGACACAGCTACAAAAGAACAGCTCGGAGGGGCAGGAACAGACAGGCTTTGGGAGTGTGGTCAGAGACTCGGCAGACAGGCCTGGTGAGTAGCCATTGGAGTCTCTGTGCTTCCTGCGGCAAAGTGCTCTGAGCCTGGACAGCAGACACCAGGAGCCCCCATGATGAGATGGGCTGTCGTGGCCCTTGGTTCTTGGCTCCCTCCTTCAGGGGCCCCTCCGTGAGATCTTCGAGGTTTGCCCAGCCCCTGTTGTCACAGCAGGGGTGGGGGGACTCTCTTAAGCTCTTCTGCTCTAAGGCAGGGAAAGTCAGTACTTTCTTCCCCTCTGCAGTCATGGCAGACATCACTAAGCAAGTGACAGGCTTTGCATCAGAAGCCAGATTGAACCTCGGAGGTCTTCTTAACATAGAGCTTCAGCAGCTGCTATCCATGGGTCCAGATTGGCACGCATGTCAAACTGTGTGACATTTCTATTTTAAGGGATTAAGGATGTTCTCTTTCTGAAAGTATTTTTATTTAAAGAAGAAGAAGGAGAAGGAGAGGAAGTGGAAGAGGAGGAGGAGGAAGAGGAGGAAGAAGAAGAGGGGGAGGAGGAAGAGGAAGAGGCGGAAGAAGGAGAAGGAGAAGAGGCGGCACCTGGGTGACTCAGTCAGTTAAGCATCTGCCTTCAGCTCAGGTCATGATCCTGAAGTCCTGGGATCCAGGCCCGCTTCAGGCTCTCTGCTCCATGGGGAGTCTGCTGCTCCCTCCCCCTCTGCCCCTCTCCCCTCCACTCCTGTTCTCTTTCACTCTTTCTCTCAAATAAATAACATCTTTAAAAAAGGAGAAGAAGGAGGGATGGGGAGGAAGAAGGGGCGGGGGGAAACTGGCAGCGGGGAAGGCATAGTGTAGCCAAAGGAATGAATGCCTAATGGTGGAATTTTAGTCAGCAGAAGTTTTGAGGAAGAGAAGGGAGGTCTGCATGATCCCCTCATGTCAGACTTGCCCCAACCACTCAGAAGAGTGCTCTGGTTGGGAAACCAAGGACACTGTCTACGTTCTCATTTCCTTGACTCTGTTGTCACCCAAAATGTTTGTCTTTGGTTTTCCAGGCCAAGATAAACACCACAGAGCCGACAGGAGGTGCTTCTGTGGAAATCTCCCACGTTGTCTCCTTTCATGTCCCTCACAATGGCCACCATCGCTCAGGCAAAGAGAAGATGCTCAATAAATGTTTACTGAGTGAGACTAAGTTGTATTGCTACCTACCACCCTCCAGGAAGCCAGAGGTAACAAGGTTCACCCCCATAAAACCCTGACGGGCACAGCCGGCCGGCAACTGATGTTGACTGATGCATGTTTTTTAAAAAGCCACATGGACCCTGATTCACACAGCCCCTTGGCCCCTGGGGCACTCCCTCTTGGTCGTGGGCTCTTCCACGTTTGCTCCGAGGGGACAGGCACGGTGGTTTTCACTGTTCCCCCTCCTAGTCTTGAGCCAGACACACAGAAAGCTCTCCATCCACACTTGTGGAAGTAGGAGCAAACTCTTACCAGCACAGCGACCCCCCTCCCGGTCAGGACGCTAGGCAGAAAGGGCAGTCAAGATCTGTGTGTGTGTGGGGTGGGGGTGCTCCATGCCCTATGCCTCCCATGCAAGGTGTGGATGCATGATCTGGGCAGCTGGGGTCAGGTGGGGGCTCTGCAGAGGTCGGAGGGCATGCTGCAAGAGCGGGGGCGGTGGGTGGGGGGTTGGGAGGGGCCTGAGTCCCCTTCCCAGAGATGCCTTTGCAGAGCTGTGTTTTGCACAGTACCATTGCTAAATCTCTCCCAGAGAACCAAAGGCTTTCTCGGTTGACAACCTCTTTCCTGGGTTGTGGGGACCAGCCCCCGGTCCCTGGGTCAAACCCACATGGTCTAATTTTATCAGAAGCAGCTGGCACCATTGTCATCCTACGCCAGCTTGGGTGATCTGCGCTCACCCTTTCCCTGGAGACTGCACAGATGAAATCAGAGGCCCCAAATGTTTTCACTGACCCAGGGCAGGGAGGTGGATCGCGAAAACATGAGCTCACAGACACTGACTCTGTTGCCGCTGATCTGACAGGCAGAGCGCGGTGGCTCTTACTGAACAGTGGGGTTGGGGGCAGGGGTGCAGGGAGCGAGCCCGGGGATCCTCAACTTGGAAAGAGCAGGGTTGGGGGTGCGGCGCCCTTCCTCCCGCCTCCATGTGCACACACCCTGCACCTGCCCTGTCCAGGTGGGCTCAGGGGGAGGGGCTACAGGGTAAGCGGCTCAGAGAACCGCTCCTAGTTGAGTCTGGAGGACAAATCCAAAGGGACCGGCATGTGCAGAGGCCTCAGGGTGAGTGAGGGCAGGGCAGCACTGTCTTATCTGAGGTCCCCCCAAAGCAAACCCTGCACCAGAGATTCCGGCGGCAGGGCGGTGTGGGGGGGGTGGCGGTGGTGCTAAGGGTGGACAGAGACACAGCAGTGGAAGGCAACCCTCAAAGTGTGACTTAGGAAGCCAGAGAGCACAGAGCCAATGGGAGTGGGACCCCACAGGGAAGTTCTGGGAAATGGTGCCAAGCACCTGCCTCAGATGATCCTGGGCATGGAGTGAGGGGCTGGGGTATTTATACCTACACACGGGTAAGAAAGTTGCCTCTGGGGGCAGGGGGAGGTGTTTATTGAATCCTAGGTATTCCTGGTCCGCCCTTTCCCAATAGCTCAGGGACAGCTCTCTGACAGCAGTGAAATTCTGGCCTTTGGCAATCAGACTGCTGTGCCTGGGACAGATGTGGGAGGTCCTGGGCCATGGAGGAGGGGGTCACAGAGAGTCACCCCAAGGGGATCAGGACAGTTGGGGAAGGTTTTGGCAGCAGGTAGGGGAGGCCAGCAGGGCCCAGACTATGGAGGTGTGGACAGGAGGCTCGGCCACAGTACTTCATGCTGTGTGCCCGAGGAGTGGTGGAAAAGTCAACTGTCTGAAAGCTCTCAGTTCCGAGAAGGGACTGGAGGAAGCAGGGAAAGTTTGCATTTCAGGTCAGGGGAGACTTCGTGGCCGGTTGTCATCACCCCGCCCACTGGGCTAAGGCTCCAGTTCTGAGCCTGGCGTGACCTCAGACCTTTCTCTTTGTGTGTCTCACAGCAGCTCTGGTCTCTACTGCTGACCCTGGGGGCTGACCAAGCAAGACATTTCTGGAAACAAATTTGTTTGCAAAATTGTATCCATGCTTCTTTGCAATGTGCCTTCGTGACTTTGAGGGTCTGACCATCCACAGGTGGGCCGTTTCCATGCCCCCCAAAACCCAGACTTGTTACAGTCAGACTCTGAGCCAAGACCCCATGAGGGTTTGCACGCCTCTGCTCTCTCTTTTGGAATTCTGCAGCCAGCACACCAACAAGCCTGTGCTGACCTGCTGGATAATGAGAGACATCGCCTCTGTATCAGGCATCACTTGCTGCCTAACAAATTAGTCCAAACCTAAGCAGCATAGAACAACACACATTTATTACCTCCTGTTTTCCATGGGTCAGGAATCAGGGCTTGGGTGGTGGTGTCTCTGAAGGCCACACTCATCAGGTCAGCTGGGACCAAGGTCATAACAAAGTCCTCCTGGGGCAGAATCCACTTCCAGGCTCCACCGCCAGGTATCAGTAGGCTTCACCTCACCCAGGGCTGCCAGCCAGAGGCAGGCCCCACGTCCTTGCCGCATGACTTCCGCAGAGGGCATTTTATAGCATTGCTGAGTGCCAAAACGAGAAGCAGAGTACAATCAAGATAGAAGTCATAGATTTTTACGACCTCATCTCACAAGGGATATCCTATCACTTTCACTGTATTCTCTTTGGTGGAAGTGCGTCAGTAGGTCAAGCTGAGAACTCCATCCTCCATGGAGCATCCTTGGACCTCCCCTTCTTATAGACCTCCTTTTGTCTGACCTCATCCCATCTGGTGCCTATGCTGGCCACCTGGCATTGATCACATCCCTCTAAGAGCACCTGGCTCTGTGTTTGGCATGGCCTGGTCTCCACGCTGGTCTTGGTGGCTTTTGCACTTCCTTGTGAGATCTTCCCTATCGGGCAATCCAGCTCCCTGTGCCCCAGGATGGATATGAGTTGTGCGTCCTCCAGATACCCCATAATTGTGCCTTCCATATTGCAGGAACTTCAGGAATGACAGCTTGATTCGGCTCTCCATTATTACCCAGGTGTGAGCTTTTAAAAACTTGAAGACCTTAGCAAATACATAGATCGAAAGAAACAATGCAGAGGGATCCTAGATATGGTTCACCTACTTTTCCCCAACGGTATGAACTTGCATAACTATAGGACCATATCACACCTGGAAATTCACATTGATGTCATCTACCCACTTAATGCAGATTTCATCAGGTTCACATGCATCTGTTTGTGTGTGTGTGTCTATGCAGGTATTTCGTTGTATACAATTTTATAATGTGCGGATTGTGTGACCACTGTTGACCACAGTAAATACACAACTGTTCCAACAAAAGGATCTCTTGTAGGGCACCTGGGTGACTCAGTCAGTTAAGTGTCTGCCTTCGGCTCAGGTCATGATCTCAGGGTCCTGGGATTGAGTCTCCACATCGGACTCTCTGCTCAGCAGAGAGCCTGTTTCTCCCTTTCCCACTGCCTGCTGCTCTACCTACTTACGCTCTCTCTCTGTCAAATAAATAAATAAAATCTTTTTAAAAACCTCCAAAAAACCTCAAAACGGATCCCTTGTGCTGCCATTTTATATCCAGAGCCCCCTCTCCTTATCGCCTTCTACCTCCCCGCAAGAACTTCTGGCCACAACTAACTTGTACCCCATCTCTAATTTTATCATTTCAAGAGGGCTTTGTATTTTTAAAATTATTTTGATTAACAAATAATGTATTATTTCCCCCAGGGGTACAGGTCTGTGAATCATCAGGCTTACACACTTCACAGCACTCACCATAGCACATACCCTCCCCAATGTCCATAACCCAACCACCCTCTCCTTACCCACCCACCCCCCAGCAACTCTCAGTTTGTTTTGTGAGATTAAGAGTATCTTATGGTTTGTCTCCCTCCTGATCCCATCTTGTTTCATTTTTTTCCCTTTCCCTACCCCCAAACTTCTCATCCTCCCTCTCAAATTCGTCATATCAGAGAGATCATATGATAATTGTCTTTCTCTAATTAACTTATTTTGCTCAGCATAATACCTTCTAGTTCCATCCACATCATTGCAAATGGCAAAATTTTGTTTCTTTTTATGACTGCAAAGTATTCTGCAGTGTGTGTGTGTGTGTGTGTGTGTGTGTGTGTGTGTGTGTCTTTATCCACTCGTGGACATCCATCTTTATCCACTCATCTGTTGATGGACATTTGGTTCTTTCCATAGTTTGGCTATTACGGACATTGCGGACATTGCTGCTGTGAACATTGGGGAGCACTTTTCCTTCGGATCACTGCATTTGTATCTTTAGGGTAAATACCCAGTAGTGTGATTGCTGGGTCATAGGGTAGCTCTATTTCCAACTTTTTGAGGAAACTCCATGCTCTTTTCCAGAGTGGCTGCACCAGTTTGCCTGTCGTTTCCTAACTGGTTAATTTTGGCCATTCTGACTGGTGTGAGGTGGTATCTCACTGTGGTTTCTCATTGTGGTATTGTGGTATTTCCCTGATGCTGAGTGATGTTGAGCACTTTTTCATGCGTCTGTTGGACATCTGGATGTCTTCTTTACAGAAATGTCTGTTCATGTCTTCTGCCCATTTCTTGATTGGATTATTTGTTCTTTGGGTGTTGAGTTGAATAAGTTCTTTATAGATTTTGGGTACTAACCCTTTATCTGATATGTCATTTGTGAATATCTTCTCCCATTCTCCCAGTTGTCTTTGGTTTTGTTGATTGTTTCCTTTGCTCTGTAAAAGTTTTTGATCTTGATGAATTCCCATAGTTCATTTTTGCCCTTGCTTTCCTTGCCTTTGACGATGTTTCTAGGAAGAAACTGTTGCAGCTGAGGTCAAAGAGGTTGCTGCCTGTGTTCTCCTCAAGGATTTTGATGGATTCCTGTCTCATATTGAGGTCTTTTGTCCATTTTGATTCTATTTTTGTGTGTGGTGTAAAGAAATAGTCCAGTTTCATTCTTCCACATGTGGATGTCCAATTTTCTCAACACCATTTGTTGAAGAGGCTGTCTTTTTTCCATTGGACTTTCTTTCCTTCTTTGTTGAAGATTAGTTGACCATAGAGTTGAGGGTACATTTCTGGGCTCTCTGTTCTGTTCCATTGATCTATGTGTCTGGCTTTGTGCCAGTAGCATACTGTCTTGATGATGACAGCTTTGTAATACAGCTTGAAGTCTGGAATTGTGATGCCACCAACTTTGGTTTTCTTTTTCAACATTCCTCTGGCTATTTGGGGACTTTTTTGGTTCCATGTAAATTTTAGGATTATTTGTTCCATTTCTTTGAATAAAATTGTTTTTATTTTGATAGGGATTGCATTAAAATGTAGATTGCTTTAGGTAGCATAGACATTTTCACAATATTTGTTCTTCCAACCCATGAACATGGAATGTTTTTCCATTTCTTTGTGTCTTCCTCAATTTCTTTTATGAGTACTTCAGAGTTTTCTGAGTACTGATTCTCTGCCTCATTGGTTAGGTTTATTCCTAGGGATCTTATGGTTTGGGGTGCAATTGTAAATGGGATCAACTATTTAATTTCTCTTTCTTCTGTCTTGCTGATGGTATATAGAAATACAACTGCTTTCTGTGCATTGATTTTATATCCTCACACTTTACTGAATTCCTGTATGAGTTCCAGCAGTTTGGAGTGGAGTCTTCTGGGTTTTCCACATAAAGTGTCATATCATCTGCAAAGGGTGAGAAATTGACTTCTTTGCAATTCAGATGCCTTTTATTTCTTTTTGTTGCCTGATTGCTGAAGCTAGGGCTTCTAGTACTATGTTGAATAGCAGTGGTGATAGTGGTCATCCCTGCTGTGTTCCTGACCTTAGGGGAAAAGCTCTCAGTGCCTTTAAGAATGATATTCGAGGTACCTGAGTGGCTCAGTGGGTTAAAACCTCTGTTTTCGGCTCAGGTCATGATCTCAGGGTCCTGGGATCAAGCCCCGCATCACATCAGGCTCTCTGATCAGCAGGGGGTCTGCTTACCTCTCTCTCTCTGCCTGCCTCTCTGCCTACTTTTGATCTCTGTCAAATAAATAAATAAAACCTTAAAAAAAAGAATGATATTCACTGTGGGTTTTTAATAGATGGCTTTTATGGTATTAAGGTTTGTGCCATCTATCCCTACATGTGAAGAGTTTTGATCAAGAAAGGATGCTGTACTTTGTCAAACGCTTTTTCAGCATCTATTGAGAGTATTATATGGTTCTTATTCTTTCTTTTATTAATGTATTGTATCACATTGGTTGATTTGCAGATGTTGAACCAACCTTGCAGCTCAGGACTAAACCCCACTTGGTCATGGCGAATAATCCTTTTATTGTATTGTTGGATCCTATTGGCTAGTATTTTAGTGAGAATTTTTGCATCCGTGTTCATCAAGGATATTTGTCAAGGATATTCATCAAGGATAATTCTCCTTCTTGGTGGGGTCCTTGTCTAGTTTTGGGATCAAGGTAATGTTGGCCTCATAAAATGAGTTTGGAGGTTTTCTTTCCATTTATATTTTTTGGAACAGTTTCAGGAGAGTAGGTATTAATTGAGGAAGACACAAAGAAATGGAAAAACATTCCATGTTCATGGGTTGGAAGAACAAATATTGTGAATTCCCCTGGGAAGCTGTCTGTCTGGAGCTCTTGTTTGTTGAGAGATCTTTTATAACTGTTTCAATCTCCTTACTGGTTGTGGGTCTGTTCAGGTTTTATATTTCTTCCTGGTTCAGTTTTGGGAGTTTATAAATTTCTAGGAATGCATCCATTTCTTCCAGATTGTCAGATTTGCTGGTGTATAGTTGCTCATAATATGTTCTTATAATTGTTTGTATTTCTTTGGTGTTGGTTGTGATCTCTTCTCTTCCATTCATGATTTTATTAATTTGGGTCTTTTCTCTTTTCTTGTTAATAAGTCTGGCCAGGGATTTATCAATCTTATTAATTCTTTGGCTTAAAATCTAACTTATCTGACATAAGGATTGCCACTGCAGCTTTCTTTTGATGTCCATTAACAAGGTAAATTTTTTTTCCACCCCCTCACTTTAAATCTGGAGGTGACTTTGGGTCTAAAATAAGTTTCTTGTAGATAGCATGTCGATGGGTCTTATTATTATTTTTTTTTATCCATTCTGATACCCTGTGTCTTTTGATTGGGGCATTTAGCCCATTTACATTCAGAGTAATTATTAAAAGATATTAATTTAGTGCCATTGTATTGCCTGTAATGTGACTGTTACTGTATATTGTCTCTGTTCCTTTCTACTGCTTTTAGGCTCTCTCTTTGCTTTCAGGATCCCTTTCAGTATTTCCTGTAAGGATGGATTGGTGTTTGCAAGTTCTTTTAGTTTTTGTTTGTCCTGAAAGCTTTTTATCTCTCCTCCTTTCAATGACAACCTAGCTGGATATAGTATTCTTGGTTGCATATTTTTCTTGTTTAGTGCTCTGAATATATTATGCCATTTTTTCTGGCCAGCCATGTCTCTGTGAATAAGTCTGCTGCCAATCTAATATTTCTACCATTGTATGTTATAGACTTCTTGTCCCAAGCTGTTTTCAGGATTTTCTCTTTGTCACTAAGACTTGTAAGTTTTATTATTAGATGATGGGGTGTGGAACTGTTTTTATGGATTTGGGGGGGGGGGCGGTTCTCTGTGCTTCCTGGATTTTGATGCTTGTTCCCTTTGCCATATTAGGGAAATTCTCTACTATAATTTGCTCCAAGATACCTTCTGCCCCCCCCCCTCTTCTTCTTCTTCTGGGATCCCAATTATTTCAATATTGTTTTGTCTTATGGTATCACTTATATCTTGAATTCTCCCTTCGTGGTCCAGGAGTTGTTTGTCTCTCTTTTGCTCAACTTCTTTATTCTCCATCATTTGGTCTTCTATATCACTCATTCTCTCTTCTGCCTCATTTATCCTAGCAGTAAGAGCCTCCATTTTTTATTGCATCTCATTAATAGCTTTCTTGATTTCAACTTGGTTAGATTTTAGTTTTTTTTATTTCTCAAGAAAGGGATTTTATTTCTCCAGAGAGGGATTCTCTAATATCTTTCAAGCCTTTTCTGAGCCCAGCTAGCACCTTGAGAATTGTCATTCTGAACTCTAGGTTTGATATATTACTAATGTCCACATTGATTAGGTCCCTAGCCTAGCCTAGGTTACTGCCTATTGCTCTTTTATTTGTGGTGAGTTTTTCTATCTTTTCATTTTATCCAGGTAAGAATATATTAATGAGAGAATAAAATACTAAAAGTATGGCAAAGACCCTAGAAAAATATATGCTAACCAAATCAGAAGAAACCTGAAACTGTGGGGAGAAGAAAAGGGGAAAAATAAAAAATATGTATTAGACTGGTGAATAGAATACAGGCACCCACTTGATTTTTGGTGTATTCTGGTCTTTTAGAAGGAACTACCTCTCAAAATTTTAAAGAAAGAAAAACTTATATATACAAAAATAAGGGTAAACACATTGAAGGGATGGAATATTATTGTAAAGATGAAAATTTTAAGAAGATTCCAAAAAAGGAGTTCTAAGATAACTTGGTTGAAAAAAGAAAAAAAAAATAAAGGACAGAATGTGACCAGACTGGAGACTAGAACAAAGCCATGTGCTATATTTAGGGTATATTTTGATCTATTAGAAGAAATTGTATCCCAAATTTTTAAAGGAAAAAACCCTATATGTATACCAAAAATAAGGTTAAATATAATGAAGGGATAAAATATGACTGTAACAATGAAAATTTAAGAAGATTTTTTTTAAAAGATATTGTTAAGATCAAACAGTTAAAAAAAAAATGTTGAAAGAGCAAGAAGGAAAAGTCAAAAAAAATAGAATAAGAAAAATTTTTTAAAAATATTTAACTTTGTAAGACTAAAGGATCATGGGGAAAATGCCATGAATTCTATGCATTGCTCTGGAGTTCTGCTCTTCTCATTGATCTGTGAACTTGGTCATGGCTGGCTGTTCTTGCTGATCTTCTGGGGGAGGGGGCCTGTTGCCATGACTCTCAAATGTCTTTGCCTGAGGTGGAATTGCACTGCCCTTGCCAGGGGCCAGCGTAAGTAATCTGCTCGGGTTTGCTTTTGGGAGTTTTTGTTCCCTGAGCGCTTTCTGTATTGCTTTGGAGGACAGGAATGAAGACAGCAGCCTCATAGTCTCCGGCCACATAGGAGCCGAGAGCTCAGGGCCCCACTCCTCATTGCACCCTTGGAGAAAAGCATTCAGTCCCTCCCATCTCCCTGGTCCCCAGGCTCGCTCAGAGGTCACCCCGCTGGTGACAGAGCATTTCTATCTCTGGTGTACCTGAGATAGGAGTTTGGAGTCTCCAAACCCAGCAGATTCCTGCCTCCAGAGGAGGAAGGCAAGTCTCCTTAATTCTGCCACTTGTGGGGTCCCTGCTCTTAGAGGACTAACCCAACTGTGCTCTGAGTCACAGTTTAAGGTAACTCTGAGCTGAGAACCCACTGCTCAGCTCCATCTCTTCCACTGGTTCCCCTGCAACCATTCCTGGCAGCTCTGCCCCACTAAGACACCCCCCCCCCATCTTTCTGTGACCCTATGGGTCCTGAGACCCCACTCCCACCCCTACCCCTGCTTAGCCTCTGGAGCGAGGTCCCTCAGTGGAGTGGACTACTAAAAGTTCCCACTTTGTGCTCTGCTGCTCCACCACTTATTGGGAGCTGGCCCCTCCCCCCGTGGCCTATCTTCCCGTCGCTTTGGATTTACTTCTCTGTAAGTCCTACCTTTCAGAAAGTGGCCAACTTTCTGTTCCTAGAATTGCTGCTTTTCTTCTCTTCTATCTGCTGTTGAGTTTGTAGGTGTTTGGGATGGTTTGATAACCATCTAGCTGAACTCCTGAAACCTAATGCTGTTTTGGTTTGCTACTCCTCTGCCATCTTGCTTCCTCTCTCAAGAGGGCTTTATTAACAGAATTGTGTGCCATGTAATCTCTTGATGTTTGGTTTTTATTATTCAGCATCACTCCCTGGATATCCATCCAAGTAGCCAGCATTTGTTCTTTTTTATTGCCAAGTAATATTTCATGGTAGGAACTTACTATCATTTGTTTAAACAGTCAAACTTTGAAGGACATTTGGGTTGTTTCTGGTTTGGGGCTATTATGAATAACTCTGCTATGAACATTCCCGTGTATAGATTTTAGACTGGACCTACTTTTTTTTTTTTAATATTTTAATTATTTATTTTACAGAGAGTGATCAGAAATAGGCAGAGGGGCAGGCAGAGAGAGAGGGGTAAACAGGCTCCCTGCTGAGCAGAGAGCCCAATGTGGGGCTCGATCCCAGTACCCTGGAATCATGACCTGAGCTAATGGCAGAGACTTAACCAACTGAGCCACCCAGGTGCTGCTGGGCCTACATTTTAATTTTTCTGGGATATATGCTGGGGAGTTGCAGTTGCTGGGTCAAATAGTATGCCCATGTTTATTTTTTTTTATTTCTTATTTTATAAGAAACTGCCTTACTCTTGTCCAGAGGGGTGCTGGGGCAATTCACCTCCCCCCCCAGCACAGGAGGAATGGTTGGGTTTCTCCACATCCCTACCAGCAGTGTGTGCTATTCCTGGTTTTTGTGTGAGCCATCTGATGGGTGTGTAGCAATAGGTCCCTGTGGCTTTAATTTGGGAATCCCTCCTGGCTAGTGATGTTGGTTATCTTTTTTTTATTTTTTTAATGTTGTTCATGTCTTTTACCAATCTTCTAGCTGGATTGTTTTTTTTTTTTTAACTGTCCAGTGTTGAGCATATGAATATATGCTAGGTATGCTAGAAATTTATATTTCTAGGTATGAGTCCTCTGTCAGTAATGTGGTTTGCAAATATTTAATCCCTATCCGTATTTTGCCTTTTTGTCCTCTTAACAGGATCTTTCACGGAGTAAAGTTTTTAATTTTGATGAGCTCCACATAACCAAGTTTTCATTTTATTGAATGTGCTTTCCATAAACTCTTTGTCTAGCCCTGTATCCGAAAGATTTTCTATTTTTTTTTTCTAAAAATTGTATCATTGTATTTTCACATTGAAGTACATGGTTCTTTTTGAGATACTTTTTGTATAAAATGTGACAATTAGAGGTTCATTTCATTTGTGGTGTTGTTATTTACAAGTGTGCCATTATTTTAGCAGTATTTGTTGACTAGGTTACCCCTCTTCCATTGAATTGCTTTCCTATTTTTTTTAAAGATTTTATTTATTTATTTGACAGAGAGAGATCACAAGCAGGCAGAGAGGCAGGCAGAGAGAGAGAGAGAGGGAAGCAGGCTCCCGGCTGAGCAGAGAGCCCGATGCGGGGCTCGATCCCAGGACCCTGGGATCATGACCTGAGCTGAAGGCAGCGGCTTAACCCACTGAGCCACCCAGGTGCCCTGCTTTCCTATTTTTTTGAAAATTCATCTGGCAATTGTGTGAGTCTATCTCTGAGTTCCCTATTCGGTTTCAGATCCATGGGTTTATTCCCTCTGCCAAAACTACTCTGTTTTGATGACTGTACCTATATAGTAAACATTAATATTGAATAGAGAAAGTTCTCTCAATTTAATGTTTCTTCAAGAACATTTTTAGCTACTGTAGGTCCTATGCTTTTCCATAGAAATTTCAGAACACGTTTGTCTGTGAAAATTTTTGCTCAGCTTTTAAAAGTCATGAAATCAATTCTGGGAGAACTGACATCTTCTACTATGTTGAATTTTCAAATCCATGAGCATGGTACATTTCTCCATTTGTTTAGGTCTTTTTCTATTCATTTTGTTAGTATTTTATAATATGCAAGATACAGATCCTTTACATGTTTTGTTAGATTTATTCTAAAGTAGATACCAAAGTTGGTCATTTATTTTGGAGTAATTGTGTTTCTAATTTTGCTTTTCACACATTCATTGTTAATATGCTGGAATGTGATCGATTTTTGTGAGTTGTTGTTCTATCAAGTGATTACTGGACTCACTTGTTCATTCTAGAAGTTGATTGGAGGCTCCTTAGAATTCTCTATATACAAGTCATATCATTCCTAAAATTTTATTTCTTTTCTCCCAACCTATGTATCTTTTATTTCTATTTCTTTTCTTCTTCTTTTTTTTTTTTTTTCTGTTCTACTGGTTAAAACCTACCCCCCCTTATTCTATTGGTTAAAACCTCCGGGCACAAAAGTTGTCCTTTTATTTCCAAGCCTGTGAAGAAAACATTTAGTGAGTACTTACTTTCATAAGCATGATGTTAGCTGAAGGTTTTTGGGAGATGCTCTCTATCAAGTTGAGGAACTTTCCCCTGTATTCCTAATTTTCTGAGAGTTTTTATAATGAAGGAGTGTCAGATTTTGCCCTATGTGCTGGGGTCTTATTTTGCATAAATTGGTAAGATCACATGATTTATCTTCCTGAGCCTGTTAATATGGTAGATTACATTAATTTTTGAATATTGACCCAGTCTTGCATCCCAGGAATAAATTCCATTTGGTCATTGTATAATTCTTTTTTTTATATATTATCAGATTCAATTTGCCAAAATTCGTGTTGAGGATTTTTGCGTCTAAATTCATGAGAAATATTGGCTTATATATATTTTCTTCTTTCTTGACACTATCTTTTTCTGCTTTTGGTGTCAAGGTGATATTAGCCTCATAAAATGAGCTGGAAGGTGTTACTTTCTCTTCTATTTCCTAGGAGACACTGCGTAATATTATTGGTTGCTGTAGGGATTCCAATACGTACACAATTTATTATGGCTTGCTGGTGTTGGAACTTTAGCACTTGAGTAAAGTGTAAAAAGCCTTATTTCCACTTAGGTCTTTTAATCTCCTCATTAATATATGTGTATTATATGTATGTTAATACATCTATCAATATGTGTATAATATATATGTTAATACCCATATTAGCAGGTATTGACATGTATGTATTGTGTTAACATGTTACATAACGTGTATATTAATATATAACACAAGTATGGGCATGCACACACACGTACAACACATATGTCAGTCCTATTCTTTCTTCTCCTTTAAGACTCAGAAGATACAAATGTTAATTGTTTTCATATTGTCTCACACTCTGTGATTCTGGGATTTTTGATTGTTGTTGTTGTTTTTCCTCCAGCTTATTTTCTCTCTGCTGGTGAGGATGGGAAGTTCTAGTGATCTGACCTCAAACTTGCTGATTGCCTTCTCTGTCATCTCCACTCTACTGTTGAAGCCATCCAGGGAGCACTGTTCTTCTTTTCCTGGTTATTGTGTTTTTCACTTTTTAAATTTCCATTTGGTTCTTCCCCCCGCCCCATACCTTCTATCTCTTTACTAGGAGTTTCTATTTTTTCATTTGTTTCAGAAGAATCCGTAATTGCTTTTTTGAAGCCTTTTTATGATGGCTGCTTTTAAATCCTTGGTAATTCCAATCTCTGATTCATCTCAGTTTGGGTGACTGCTGCTTTCTTTTTGCACCCAGGTAGTGATTTTCCTGGTTCTTGACAAGAAGTGATTTTCTATTCTCTCCTGGGTATTTAGGGTATTACGCTGTGAGACTCTGGATTGTGTTCTATTTTCTTTCTTGAGCAGGCAGTCTCTCTGGGAACACGTGGGGTGAGGGCTGACTGGGTTGTGTGTTCAGCTTCCCACTGAGCCCCGCGGACACCGTCCTGGCAAACACGGGGAGCTGACACTCTGCTGCCTTGCAGTTGGGTAAGAACATTCCCATTGGCTCTGCGGACATCTTCCCAGTGAAACTGGAGTACAAACCTGCCCCATCTGATTGTCTCTGAGCTCCCTGGCCCGGCTTCACAGATGTAGGGATGGGAAAAGTGGACAGCTGACTCCCACTGCTTCATCGTAACAGGGCAGGGGCAGAAGCCTCCCCGACTCCAAGGGAGGGGAGAGGAGAACTCTTCCTATGCTTCTTTTTTGTGTCATGTCCAGGAGATTTTAGTTGTAAGTGGGAGGGCCTGGGGGGGATGGGGAGACTATCGTGTCCAGAGCTAGAAGTTCAGGTATGGCACGATCTTTCTATGCCCTCTCTTGTCTGTTTCTTTATCTGTACATAGGGGCATAATAATACCCATTCCACCTGCACTACAGAGCTGTTTTTAAGAATTAACTAAGATGCTTATGCAAATGAAAGTACAGGGGGAAAATCTTATGCTGGTAGGAACTTTTTTTTATAATGACGGTTATTTCTGAAGCTGGGTCTGGCAATATGGAGCTTGAGAAGAGACAGGATAAGGGGTAGGACTCCTCCCTCTTCATCTATCAATTTAATGTTGGTGAAAACAAACTGGGCAGCCGAAAGCCAGCCTTCTATTGCCTATACCCTGTTTCTTTTGAGTCCGTGGTGACCTTTCCCTTGACAAGCAATAACCCTGGAGAAAGCTAGAGGAAAAATGAAGATTAAGGTCATGGCAAGGATAAAGTAGTAAAGTAGCTTTAAAGAGCCTAATAAACCAGGATAATTGAATGTAGTAAGGATGGTGACTGGGACAAAGAGGGGTGTCTGCAGCACCATTTCCAGGAAAACAATCGTAAAAGGGAAAAATAATGCTGAACCCAGGAGGGGAGGAACAAGCCATAAAAGGGACCTGGGGCAGATAGGGATGGCCCCTCAGAATGGTTAGTAATGGCGTTGCCTTACTTAGCGGCAGGGCATGGGACCTCCAGTTGCAATGTTGGATTATGAATCAGGAAGGCCTGGGTCTCCGCGGTCATTGGCTCCCCTTCCAGGGAGGCAAAATGTTCTGAACTTCCTGCCTTGGAGTCTCAGTTCTGCCACCTTGTGTCTATGTGACCTTGGGGAAGCTTTTTAACCGTTCTATAAAATGGAATTGGTAAAGGTGCCAACCCCACCAGGTTGCTTGAGGGTCAAAGGTGACAGGGTAAGAATCGTCCAAACTGCCCATTGTAGGTGATCAGTGTATAGGGCCGTTCCCTTCCCAACTCCAAGGTCAGCGATCTGACCTCAGGCTCCAGGTCTTGGAGGCATCTCTTCCAAAACGTATGTGTTCTACCATCATTTCCTCCATGTAGTGGTTCAGCATTGGGAAGGGCAGGTCAAGGTGACCTTGCCCTAATCTCCTCTCCAGAATACTGTCCATCCCCTTCTCCTTACTCCTCTTTCTCCTGTGTCCCTGGGGATCTCCCCTGAGCTTACCGTGCAGGGGGCTTTGGAGGCCCAGTCCTTGGCTTATCCCTAAAGAAGGGTGTATTCCTAGATCAGAGTGGGGGCTGGGGCCAACCAAGAGCCAATTCCATCTTCTACTCTCCTGCCCTTATGTCTAGCAGATGCCGGGTTTGATGGAGCTCAAAGTGCCCCAATAAACTAACTCACTGTGCTCAGAAGATGGGTGCTATGTCTGCCCTGTGCAAGGTTGAGGTCCCCACCCAGGGCTACATTGGATCCAGCTCCTACCAGCTGAGAAGAGCCAACTGTTAGATTTCAGGAGTTTTGGAAGCGGGTTGTTAAACACAGACATTATTAAAAATTAGGTTGTAAAAACTTTAAATACGTGATCTTGAAAACATAGATAACAAATACTCAAAAGTTCTCACTCTTTAATTATTGTGGTGTTTGCTCTGGGGGTGGTTCATGTCTGTCATATGTTTAGGACATACTGTGTAGCAATGTGGTGGCTTGACATTGGCCGTTGGCCAAGGTGGGAATAGAAACACCATGGGAATCAGCAAACACAAGAGATCAGAGCTGGATTTATTGCTTGGTTGATTGTTTGTGTTTAACAAAGTGATGGAGAAGAGGCTCACAGTGTAGGTTAAAGTGAAGAGTGTGCCGTGCTAAATTAGGAAAAGCACGAAGAATTAAAGCAATGTTCTGTCTGTCTCTGGGGACTCTTCCCGTATTCAGCAAAGATGTCACTCGGGTCGTGGATGAAGAAGTGAAGTCTAGGCAGACACCTTTGGTTGTTTTACCTCCGTCTTAACCAAAGTGCCAACGTGTACCACAACTCATGATGGAATTCCTCTCACCGAGCTGGTGGTTAAATGTTAACCGGCCCGCCGCCGGGTCTAGAACAGCGCCTCACGGAAAGGGCATGTCCAAGAAATACTTTCTGGGTGACTGAAATTAGTAAAAACAAGCCACAAAGGACGTGTGGGGCCATCTCACCCATTTGGGATGCCTTGGTGGTGGGGGCCCTGTGCGTTTTGGGTGCTGTCTCCATCCCCATCCTCACTCTGCCCCACTTTTGCCCGCGTTCAGCTGTGCTCTGTCCTCCAGAGCTCCTCCAGAGGTGACAGGCTCGCGAATCACCTGCTGGTCCCGTGCACAGGCAGATTCAGTGGCGAGGTTCTAGCCACACCGAGCTACATGGAGCTTTAACATGGAAGGTTAGGGTCGCCATCTTTGAATTGTCACGTCCTTTTCCTACAGCGCTGGTTGCCCTGATGCTCACAGGACTGGCCTCTGTACATCTTTTGGGTCTCTGCCCAGGACCAAGAACTGTCCACAGAATGAAAGAGAGCCCTTCCCCTGCTTGTCAGTTCCCTGTACAACATCAGTTGTCATCAACCCCTCCTCCAAGAATGTAAGGCCCGTGGGAGTTCTCCTGTCCTCCCTGGGGACTTTGTAATAGCAGGTGCACAATACATCTTTCTGGGGCAATGGTACTGATGTTGCGGCTACTCAGGGGGTTCGAGTCAGAGCACTGGACGCCGTTCCAGGAAGGTGCGCGGTGCGGCAGGGGTGTTTATCCCTCACCTACCTGGAAGGGAGGACTTTTCTTACACGATGGGCAGTAGAGCCCTCCCTCATCATTTTGGCTCCTCTAGCATCATGACCCCCCACCAAGAGTGCAAGCCTCCAGCCCCAGCAATCACCCCATTTTCTTCCCCCGACCCCCGCCTGGCCAGCTCTTCCTGGCGCATGCAGATGGCCAGGCAGCAGGCCCCAGGGGAGGCCCTGGGTAAGGGCTGGCTGGCCAGCTGCTGCTTTCTGCACAGTTTCTGTAGAGTTTTGCTTAAACAAGAAGCATGGGGACGCTGCACAGGTAGCACCTGGAGGTACATTCAGGCCAGCCTGGTGCCCCTGTCACTTTTCTCAATTGCAGACACTCTCTAGAGCTAAGCTGGGCTGTGGATTGTGTCACCAACTCAGCCAAGAGATGTCTGGAGCCCTTCAGTTTGGGGGCAGGGGGAGATGAAGTCTCTGGAGTGTCTGGAATTGAGCCCCCTTGTGACTGCTCTTTTTTAAAAAAATTTATTGAAATTCAATTAGTTAACATAGAGTGTATTATTAGTTTCAGAGGTAGAGGTCAGTGATTCATCAGTCTTATATAACACCCAGTGCTCATTCCATCATGTGTCCTCCTTAGTGTGATCACCCAGTGACCCCATCCCTCCACACCTCTTACTTCCAGCAACCCTCAGGTGGTTTCTTCTGATAAGAGTCGCTCATGGTTTGTCTCCCTCCCTGATTTCATCCTGTTTTATTTTTTCCTCTCTTCCTTTATGTTTCTTAGATTCCACATATGAGTGAAATGAGATGATCATTGTCTTTCTCTGACTGACTTATTTCGCTCAGCATCAGACCCTCTGGTTCGGTTCACGTCATTGCAAATGGCAAGATTTCGTTTCTTTGATGGCTGAGGAATATTCACGTGCGTGTGTGTGTGTGTGTGTGTGTGTGTGTGTGTGTGTGTATTTATATATTTATATACACCCCCTTGTGACTACTCTTAACATTAAATCAACACGTGGAGTGTCTTTTGTGATTTTTACCTTCTACACCCAGAATTTTGATAACATCAGCACACATACCACACAGCTGAGTAGGACACCCCTGCTTGTGTGCCGGGCATCCTTTGAATTCATTTAACCACCCCGACAATCCCACAGAACAGAGTCTACTCCTGTCCGAACTTGGAGACGAGGCGCTCGACGCACAGAGAAGGTAAGTCCCCTGCCCCAGGTTAAACAGCGAATGGGGAGAGCTGTGATCCTGAGGACCAGAAGCTCAGCTGCCTAGACAAAAGGTGAGCGCCCGGTGTCTGTTAAGGACCAGATCATACAGACTTCAGGCCTTGTGGGCCACGCAGGCTCCGTGCAACCCCTCACCTCTGCCACCAAAGTGTGAAAGCAACCTGGGGACAGTCTGGAGCTTTGTGGCATCGTGGTATTCAGGAAAACAGTACTCAGCTCTCCCCTCCCCCAGACATGCAGCCAGTGTGGCCAGTGTTCAAGAGAAACCACAGGTGTGGATGTGAGGGGTATGTGTGTGTGTGTGTGTGTGTGTGTGTGCCCGCACATCTGCTATCTCCTTTTTCAAATGTTGGCTCGGATTACTAAAACAAAATCAAAAGTCCTGTGCAGACCAAGGAGAAGGTGTTCAAGGACTGACTCTGCCCCACAGGCTGCTGGTTTATAACCTCTCGGCTCTGGAAACCTACCAAACAACGCCGCATTTATTAAGTAATAATTCATCTGTTTTCCCATATTTTATTTATCAAAGACCTCGGGAACCGTCAAGCCGAACTCCTTATCAGCAGGAACTGACCAGCGGACAAGTGTTACCTCCCAGGGGTGGACGATAAATCCTGGCGAACCAGGAAACCCTGACATTTTAATTAGCTGGGACATTCTTATCAGCAGTGAATCCTGACCATGCCATCTCACATTGTTTGTGAACCCCTAATTGGGAATCTCTGATTTGGTCCCTCGAGGGCCACCTCACGCACACGGGAGGGCTCATTCTCATTATTCTACAGTGAAGGCCGCCTTTGTATTATTCAACAGACCCCACCAGCTCAGCCGGGCATCTTGAGTGGCTGAATCAAAAAGTAAAAAGGGGAGTTCTGTTTGCCACAGCAGCAGGAAAAAAAACCCACAGATTTTTTGGGGTGGTGGTGAGAGGCACAGAAGAAAGAACTGTTCTAGACCCAAGCAAGGCAGTAGACAGATTTCCTCCTCTCAGGCTCCTGGAGACAGTGGAATGCAGTGGAGACAGGACCACACAGAAGCTTTGTTCCTCTCAAGCACCATATTCACCCGAAAGGCCCCTTCTTATCTGTCGTCTCCATGGAGACTTGGCGGAGGGGTGGGGGAGAGAGGTGTCCCTGTTTCTTAAAGGAGTTAGAAAACCCAAGCCTTCAAGAGAACCACAACTTTGATGGGATCCCATGCAAGAATGTCCCCCTGCCCCTGCCCCATCAAATAAAAGCAAATCCATTTGGTAAGGAGGGACCTCATTCGAAAGGGTCGTTAGTGGAGGAAAGGTGGGGGCAGGGCACTGTGGCAATGTGGGGAGAGCTCAGGTCTTGGTCTGTAGGCATTGTGGGATTAGGCAAAAGGGTTTTCTTTCATGGGGAGGAGTGAGCAAGGCTAGGAAGAAGGGGCATGGGCTGGAGATGGCCGGGGTGTGGGCCGGAGAATTCTCACCTGAGACAGGCCTGCTTTAGGGGGGGTGGCTGTTGGCAATCCCTGAGTGTGGGCCAAAGGTCAGGCACCCACAGGGCAGAGAGGTGTTTGCCATGGTTGACCAGTGGGGACTCATCACTGGTGAAACAAAGGATGGGAATTTGGTGGTCTGTGTTTGGCCTTGACTGAGATAAATATGGCAGCAGCATCCTCGAGTCTTATCTGGGTCACGTGGCAAAGGGTGTTTGTTCACGACAAGCTGCTTCCAGACCATAGAATGGGGAGGGACTTCCTAACCCTGGTGTTTTCCAGGAGCACAGGGCTGAGGTAAAATTCAAGGCTCCCCTTGCCCCCAGCCCCAGGCATCATAGACAAGTCTATGGCTTATGGAAATTTTTTTGAATTCTACTACCTTTGCCTAGAGCCATCGAATGAATTTTCTGGGCCTCTCCCTTCCGGAAACTTCCCTTCCATCTCCCCCAAAGGAGCGGGTCCCTCAACTCTGGAAGGGTCTGAAGAAGGAAGCAGGGCTGACACTGAGTGAGGGGCTTATCTCAGTTTCCCCTGGAATTGGGAGGAAGCCCTTCCCAAGGTCCACCCATCCCTGACACTGTAAAGGGGTTCCGGGGTACCCTGGACCTGAGGTTTTCACCCCTTTCCGAATCCCTTTTCACCCTTAATTCCAAACCAGCTCTTTCCACAACCGCAGACTCTGACCCTACTTACCAGGTTCTGTTGCTAAACCTGAGAGCTTTTTGATGATCCTTAAAGGCCTGTAAAAATATTGCCAAGAGCTGGGTTGCCACAGATATGGAAAGTTTAAACTATTTTCCTATGACAGTACAAATAACACTCATTGGCATCATTGTAACCACTAACCGCGCTGTAGGTGTGGCTGCGTGCCAGGCACGGTGGGAAGCACATCACTGCTGTGGACAGACCCTCGGATCCAGGCAGCAACCCCGTGGAGCTAGTCTTACTCTTCCCATCATACAGATGACAGGACTGAGGTTCTGAGGGCCATGACTGGTCGCAGAGCTGGGATTTCAACCCTGGGCAGCCCGGCCCCAAGACAGGACTTCCCCCAACCAACTCCACAGGTCTACAGGAAGCACCATCTTGTTTCCCAGAAATTATTATTTTCTACTGGTTGGCAGGTGGAGTGGAGGCGGGACACCTGCTGGGACCTTGGTGAGAGTGTCTGCTGCAGAGGCAAGCAGGTATATCTGTTTTAGGGAAAACTGGCTACTTACTGAGGCCGCCGGTTACCTCCAAGGCACAGTTTCTAGCCCCAGGTTGGGAACTGAGGTGCTTTTCCTTTTAAGAGGCTCTCAGAGTAAATGAACTTGAGATTTCATTAAGATAGCTATTGTGTGAGAAAACTTGGGCAATCTGGCTGAACAGGTTTTGGTTTGGTTTTGTTTTTTAAAAGAACTACCTACTTTAAAATGAGAATAGTATTAGTTACATCTCCAAAGGTTGAGAGGTTGGGGTGGGGGAGGGAAGGGGGAAAGCCTAGAGTAGGGGAAGCAGGTGGCTGACCCCTGCGGTGCGGGTGATATGGGAGTTGGCCCAGGAGATGAAACAGGGCCAGTGTGGGAACAGAACGCTAGCAGCCTCACCCCCCGCCCCCCAATTTGGGTTAAATCTCTGTTCCGCCTCCTAATGAGCTGCGTGGCCTTTAGTGGGCTGTAGTCTCCTGGGTGAATGTCGGTGTCCTCAGATAAAGGCAGGCATCCTAATCGCGTCTGCCCAACGGGCTCTATGAGGATGAATGAAATCATCCACATAAATACATCCTGTCTATAAAGTGATGACTAAGTCAATATTCTTTTTAAAGTAGGCATAATTATCCTCACTGTACGCAGAGGAAACCAGTTGGAATGGCCAGACCCACATCCTAAGGCTAGTAAGCAGTGGACTTGGAGTCAGCAGATCTGGACCCAGATTCCAGCAGGCAGTAAGTCATTAGGAACCAGGAGGTAGTATTAATGGTAATGGTGAGTATCAGTGTTGTTACAGGCTGGTGGCTTGGGGTCTGGGATCGGGGCTGACACCCCGTTGTGACCGCCCAGCAGTAACAGCTACTAATGAGGACGGGGCTCACAGGATGATTATCGGGAACAATTTGCTTGCAGACCTTGGTCTTGCTGGCTTTATAGTCTGGTGAGGCAGAGGGAGGCAGAGAGCTCTTGCGAGCCCGCAGAATTCCTCTTCAGGGGTGAGGTGACACTGTCACTTCAGCCGGAAATTTAACCCCACTGCCCCATGCTCAGGGATACACAAAAGGAATTGAAAAGATTTTCCAGGGATGCTGTGGGATCACTTCTCTGGATAATGATTACAGGGATTACAGAGAGGCAGTGGGGCAATGGCTGCAAGGGAAACTGGCGAGTCAGCCCCTGTCACTGGCTTGCTGTGCAACTTTGGGCATGTACTTTAACGTCTCTGAGCACTGCTCTACTACTTTTATAAAATGGAGGCGATGATAACCTGCTGTGAAGAGCTGGGGTGAAGATGGAATGAGACCCTTGTAAGGTACCTGGCACCTAATAAAACCCAGGATAGGGGTGCCTGGGTGGCTCAGTGGGTTAAGCCGCTGCCTTCGGCTCGGGTCATGATCCCAAGGTCCTGGGATCGAGTCCCGCATCGGGCTCTCTGCTCAGCAGGGAGCCTGCTTCCTCCTCTCTCTCTCTGCCTACTTGTAATCTCTCTCTGTCAAATAAATAAATAAAATCTTTAAAAAAAAAAAAACCCAGGATAAAATTTAGCCATTATTTGGAAAGATGAGTCCCTCTTGTCTCCCAGGGAGGCTGGAGTCACATCTGTCAGGGGCGGGTGGACTGATTCGGAGGCACTGCAAACATATTGTCTTCTCTTCACACACCATGTGGTGGCCACCTTGAGCCCACTCCTGACCTCTCAGAAGGAAGTCAGTAAGGACCTTGCAGGTCCCACCATCCTGGCAGTGCCCCCCACTCTTTACCTGCCCTCCAGGACCCCCCAGACCCTTCCCTTCAGTGTGTCTGAGTTCTATTCTGTCCTGTGGAGGAAACCAAGTTCTTAGCCTGACATTGGCCTTTTCCTTTTTGTTTAAAAAAAAAAAAAAAAATGGTGAGAAATGTTCCCTTCTTGCCTTCTTGCACCATCTCCTCTTTCTCTCCCTCAATTTCTTAGGAATGAAATCACCCAAGATATAAATAAAATGTTCTAAGTAAAGCTCTCCTCAACTGCAGCATAAGACATATCTGCGTATGTATGTGACTGTCAGCCAAAATAAATTAACCTCCAATGGAAGTTATTCTCATGTAATTAATTATTCTTGTATCAGCTGAAAGAGACAGGTGCACCATTGACGTGCCTTGCCCGAATTTCTCAATGAACATCTTAAGAAGGCTGCACTTAAAACACAGAAAATGACTAGGACACAGCTATCGCTTTTGTCCTGATACTGTTTCTTGACTTAGAACCTTTATTTCTCAATTACTACAAACAGAAAACAAAAGAACTCACATGAAAGGCATTTGGAAGTACAGGAGGTATGTGATGGGCTAATTAAGCCGCAGGAAAGCAGCCTCATGTGTCAGCTGATGTTTTCCTTCTCCAGCTCAAGAAAGGGGTTTAGGTTGCTTGGGGATTTACAGCAAAACAACCTGTGATGGGGCACGTCTGTTATTGGCTAGAGTTCTTCCTGCATCTTGGAGGTCAAAGCCCTGGCATGTTAAAATATTTGTACAAGATGAGAAAATAGGATGTATGAGGAGATGACCAGGTGAATTTGCAACCTGTTGAGTGAAATCATCCAAAGAAGGGCTGTTAGGGAGTTGGAGTCTCTAGTGGAGTGCCTTCGAGCTCTTTCCTTAGCCTTCTTTGAACCGTCAAAGGGGGACATGACATGAATCTGGGGAGACAGTGACTATACTGGGAGACTGAATCAGACCAACCAACTCCAACAGACGAAATGAGGGGCTGATTGAACAAGCTGGTTTCTAAAATAAATGCAAATTCTTACACTGGCGGTTAGAAAAAACACAGGATACAAAGAATTAACTTAAAAGCAACCTTCTGATCATAACCCTTTCTGAGTTGTCTGGTTTTAAGGGTGCCTCTTATTTATGAACAGCAAATAACTGTATTTTAAATCCAATTATATATCTAATAGGTGATCTTAACCCAATCACATTTATTGTGATGCCTGATATACTGGGGTTTAATTGTGTCATCTCATTTTGTATTTTTCTATTTACCACGTCTCCCCCCCTCCCCTTACTTTATTTTATGGATCAATAAAGTTTTCTTTTTTCCTTTCCTTCTATTGTGTTGGAAATGATAGCTTATGCTTCTGGTTTTTTTGTTTGTTTTTGCTACCCATACATTTTTTTTGAACAAAAAGATTTTATATTTTTCTTAAAGCCTAAAATTACATAGTATCTCTGTCCTTCCCTCAGGTGAGAAAAGGGCCTTTTCCTTCCCATTTTCCATGTTACTTCCCTATAGAAGTGCACATCTATCTTTTGTAAACACAAACTAGTCCTGCTAAGATCAGTGGTTAGTAAAATCTATCAAATTACTCAATGATGTCTTTACTCACTCTTGCTGCTTGTGGCCCACTTCTCCACCAGAGTGGAGTGCATCTTTTTTCTTTTCTTTTTGCTGAAGTGCATCCATTAGTAGCTTTCTTGTGGAAGGATGGGGCCATCTGTGCAAGTAAACTCTTCCCGTCCTTTTATGCATGAAAGTATCTTTGTTCTCACTCTTGTGCAATAGCTTCCCGGGGTATATAATTCTAGATTGACAGTTATGCTTCCTCAGCTGTTTTGTGTTTGAGAGCATCTAATGCTGCTGATGAGATGTCTGGATTGTCTTTGCTTTATGGGGAGATCAACGTCTTCTCTCCAATAGTGATGAATCTTTTCTATCTTTAAAACTCTGCAGTCGGGGCGCCTGGGTGGCTCAGTGGGTTAAGCCGCTGCCTTCGGCTCAGGTCATGATCTCGGAGTCCGGGATCGAGTCCCGCATCGGGCTCTCTGCTCAGCGGAGAGCCTGCTTCCCTCTCTCTCTCTGCCTGCCTCTCCGTCTACTTGTGATTTCTCTCTGTCAAATAAATAAATAAATAAAATCTTTAAAAAAAAACAAACAAACTCTGCAGTCACTGAAGTTGTCTGTGTGTTAGTTTGTGTTTATCCTACTTAGTGCAAGATGTGAAATTTCTAATTAAGGATCCAATATCTTCCCACAAAAACAAATTCAGCTCCATCCTCTTCTTGCTTGTGTGGTTTGCGAAGAGAACTCTGATGTGATTTTAATCCTCGTTCTCTGTACATAAGGTGTTTTCTTCCTCTGGCTTCTTTGAAGATCTTCCATTTGTCTTTGATTTTCTGCAGTTTGAATGATAGGCCCAGGTATAGATTTTTTGGTGTTTATCCTTCCTGATGTCTTCTGAGATTCCTGTAAATGTAGTTTGGGGTCTGTTGTTAATTGTTAAAAACTCTCGGCCATTATTGTTTCAAATATTTCTTCTGTTCCTTTCTCTGTTTCTTCTCCTTCTAGCATCCCCCTTACACACATGTTGTACATCTTGTAATTGTCCCACCGTTTTGTGTAGTTGTGTCCCCCTCTGCCCCTTTCTTTTCATTCTTCCTTCTATTTGCATCTCAGTTTGGGACGTTTCTACCGACATTTTTCAAGCTCACTGGTTCTTTCCTCGACCATTGTCCAATCTACCAGCTTGCCATCAAAAACGTTCATTTCCGTCGCAGAGTTTTTGATGTCTAACATTTCCTTCTGATTCTCTATTTGCAGTTCTTTATCTCTGCTTACCCATCTGTTCTGGCATCTTGTCCACTTTTTCCATGAGATCCCTTAGCCTATGAGTCATAGTTGTTTTCAATTCCCAGCCTGATAATGTCAACATCTGGGTCGTATCCAAGTCTGGTTCTGGTGCTTGGTTTGTGTCTTCAGACTCTGTTTCCTCTTGCTTTATAGTGTGCCTGAAATATTTGTTGAAAGTCAGCAGGTAACAGGAGCTGAAGTAAGGAGACCTCAGTCTAGCTCTCTGGGATTCTTATAGTGGTGGCCTGTGGTTCTTGTCCCTTAGGGACATTGACAGGGTGTTATTGGACAGCAGGTCCTTTCGGTAGGTGCCTCTGCTCATTCCTGCCCCCTCAGGAAGTCACCTGGGGCCACTGTTTCTGTATTTCAGCCCCTATCCATGAGTAAGGAAGTCCTCCTCAGATGACCCAGGCCTCAGATACATGGAGTCAATTTTCTGTTTGCTTTACCCTCCAAGATTTGACTCCCAAAGAATCTGGGTATTTTTCAAGGGTGGTTAAGTCTTAAAACATATTTTTATACTTACTATAATTTCATAGAAATCATTCTTTCTATGATTTTGGAGATGGAAGGAAGGAAGCATTGTGTGAACTCATGTTACCATTTTTATGGTAAGTAACCTCCTCTTCCCGCCTATGGCTTGGAAAAAAAACAGCCCGTTTCAGAGAGCATGGATTTCCCTGGCTTTTGATTGCTATCTTAATTAGCTCGTAGACAGACATTTGCTTGACTTGCTTGGATAATGATAACAATCCTTTTGGAAGATTATCGACTGCTACTTTAGATTTTTCAATCAAAAACCATAAATTGCAAAATTACATATTTCAGGCATGTATTAACTTCAATAACAAAAGTAAAGAGGCCACATAGAATCTTTGAACGTCATTGAACTTCCTGCTCTGATGCACAATTACAGTATTTTTGTGAAATTACAAAGAAAGTAAGAGGACGTGATCTTTCCACTCTTAAAGGCAACTTCTTTTCTTTTCTTTCTTTCTTTTTTTTTTTCCTCCCCAACCCAAATTCAGGCATATAATCCGTGAAGCCACGCAGGGTTTCTGCTACCTGCCCTTCCCAATTGTTGTTCACACTCGGCGCAGGTGATCAGCCAAAATGCGTTTGGGGGAAAATAGCAATTTTGCCCACCCCCAGTCCGCTTTCTTTTCTGTCCCCCATCACCGCTCCAATTTGGCCATAATTGTACCGTTCCCATAACAACAGCAAAATAGCTAGAGCTTTGCGAAGGGCTTATAACAGGGTTTTCCACAAAGCCGCTGGCAATGCTGAGCAGACCCTGCGTATCAGCATCTCACAAAAGAGACAGCTATTGGGGTGAATGTTCTTGGCAGCTCCAGACCTAACTTGCTAACTTGCTGCTGATCACCGCCTCTGCGTTCCCGAACCGAGGCCCGTATTTCTCTTCTGTTCCTCACATGCGCTCAGCCTTCCGATTGTCGTTCCCTCGTGGCCTGCTTGGGACATTAAAAGAGGCACACACCCAGAGAGAGAAACCCAACGAAAAACTCCCTCTCAGCATATATGCCAACAATGGCAGCAAAAACCAAAGAATAACATTATTGAGGTCTCAGGGTGTATATGAAATTACATGGTAACAATGCCAGCACCAAGCATAAAAACACCTTTACGGGGATTGCTCTCTCTCTCTCTCTCTCTCTATATATATATATATATATTTTTTTTTTTTTCTTTCTTTCCCTTTTGCTGAGCCTCTGTATAATCTTTAGGGAGCAAATTTGTTGATGAGGATACAAGAGCTGGCCGGATGAGAAGTTCCTTTGCTACGGACTGAAAGGTATGTCAAGCTAAGTTAGAGGAGTTCTTACCAACAGCTATTTTGATCCCTCAGTAATGAATGAGACAGCTGTTGTGGAGGAACCCGGCACCAAATCCCGTTTTCTGTCTGAACCGAGGACTGGTACTTTGCAAAAAGACAGTTCCTCTACCCTTCCTTTGTGAGTGTGCTGCTAACATGCAGACGGACGTGGGGCAAAACCTGGGGTGTAGGGAGGAAAAGAGACAAGGATGGTGGAATAAGAGGTTGTGATTCACATTCATCTGCGGATCCAGACTCGGGGATTGCTCCAGTGACCGTGCGGCACCTGTGGCTGCAGGTGTGAAAACCACTGGCAAGGACTGCAGGCAGAGCCGAGGGGCTCCCTCCGACAGAAAGAGATCTTGGGTTTACCTCCTCTGTTGTCCCTGGGAGCTGGGGTAAGCTGGGCTCTGGGGTAACATGATACTTAGAAGCCAGAGACCTCCAGGCTTCAGGTTGGACCCATCAGAAATGGGCTTTTCAAATGCATCACTTGGGAGGAAATTTTCATTTTTACCCTGTCCGGGGACAATGCCAATATTTTGCATTTGCAAGAGCTATTGTCTAATTTTCCAAGCAATTTCTTGTGTTTTACTAATGATTTGATTGATCCCACGTGCATTGAAATCTGCTCTGATGGTTGACTTTGTAAAGTGTGGATCACAGACCAGCCGCACAGCCTCCCCTGAGCCAGTGAGAAATGTAGACTCCTGATCCCACCCCAGATGCCTTGGATCCGAATCTGCATTTTAACAAGACACTCAGGTGGTTTAGTGCAAAGGAGGCGTTGGAAACAATGTCATGGATTCAGCCTATGCAAGTCTGTTCAGGGTGCTCTCGTATTTGTATTTGCTTGGGAAGGATGAATTTGTCATTTTTAAAGATTTATTTACTTATGGACACCTCGGTGGCTCAGTTGGTTAAGCATCTGCCTTTGGCTCAGGTCATGACCCCAGAGTCCTGGGATGGAGTCCCACATCAGCAGGGAGTCGGCTTCTCCCTCTGCCTGCGGCTCTCCCTGCTCGTGCACTGTCTCTCTCTCTCCTTTCTCTGACAAATAAATGAATTCTTTTAAAAAAAGATTTATTGGGGCGCCTGGGTGGCTCAGTGGGTTAAGCTGCTGCCTTCGGCTCAGGTCATGATCTCGGGGTCCTGGGATCTAGTCCCGCATTGGGCTCTCTGCTCGGCAGGGAGCCTGCTTCCTCCTCTCTCTCTCTCTCTCTGCCTGCCTCTCTGCCTACTTGTGATCTCTGTCTGTCAAATAAATAAATAAAATCTTAAAAAAATTTTTTAAAAAAAGGATTTATTTATTTACTTATGAGAGAGAGAAAGAGCAGAAAGAGGGGCAGAGGGAGAAAGAGAGAATTTCCAGCACACTCCCCGCAGAGCGTGGAACCCAATGGGGGACTTGATCTCATGGCCCCGAGATCATGCCCATCATTGAGCCAGACTTCGGAATTTTTTTTTTCATTAACATATAACATATTATTTGCCCTAGGGATACAGGTCTGTGAATCATCAGGCTTACACATTTCACAGCATTCACCATAGCACATACCCTCCCCAATGTCCATAACCCAGCTACCCTACCCCCCCCATCCCCCAGCAAGCCTCAGTTGGTTTCATGAGATTGAGTCTCTTATGATTTGTCTCCCTCCTGGTCCCATCTTATTTCATTTTTTTCCCCTCCCTACCCCCACTACCCCCTGCCCTGCCTCTCAAATTCCTCATATCAGAGAGATCATATGATAATGGTATTTCTCCGATTGACTTATTTCACTTAACATAATACCCTCTAGTTGCATCCACGTTGTTGCAAATGGCAAGAATTCCTTTTTTTTGATGGCTGCACAGTATCCCATTGTATACATATACCACATTATAGACCACATCTTTTTTTTTAATTTTTTTTTAAAGATTTTATTTATTTATTTGAGAGAGAGAGACAGTGAGAGAGAGCATGAGCGAGGTCAGAGGGAGAAGCAGACTCCCCATGGAGCTGGGAGCCCGATGCGGGACTCGATCCCGGGACTCCGGGATCATGACCTGAGCCTAAGGCAGTCGTCCAGCCAACTGAGCCACCCAGGCGTCCCTATAGACCACATCTTTATCCTTTCATCTGTTGATGGACATCTGGTTCTTTCCATAGCATGGGTATTGTGGACATTGCTGCTATAAACCGAGTGCACATACCCTTTCAGATCACTACATTTGTATCTTTAAAGTAAATACCCAGTAGTGGGATTGCAGGGCCATAGGGTAGCTCTATTTTCAACTTTTCGAGAAACCTCCATACTGTATTCCAGAGTGTCTGCACCAGTTTGCATTCCCCGGAGGGTTCCCCTTTCTCGGCATCCTTGCCAATGTCTTTTGTTTCCTGACTTGTTAATTTTAGCCATTCTTATAGGTGTGAGGTAGTGTCTCATTGTGGTTTTGATTTGTATTTCCCTGATGCTGAGTGATGTTGAACACTTTTTCATGTGTTTGTTGGACATCTGGAGTCTTCTTTACAGAAATGTCTGTTCGTGTCCTCTGCCCATTTCTTGTAAATATAAGTATATTTACTTTCTGTATAAGTATGGATTATTTGTTCTTTCGATGTTGAGTTGGATAAGTTCTCCATGGATTTTGGATACTAGCCCTTTATCTGATATGTCATTTGCAAATATCTTCTCCCATTCTGTCAGTTGTCTTTTGGTTTTGTTGCCTATTTCCTTTTTTGTGAAAAAGCTTTTGGTCTTGATGAAGTCCCAATAGCTCATTTTTGCCCTTGCTTTCCTTGCCTTTGGCAATGTTTCTAGGAAGAAACTGTTGCGGCTGAGGTTGAAGAGGTTGCTGCCTGTGTTCTTCTCAAGGATTTTGATGGATTCCTGTCTCACATGGAGGTCTTTTATCCATTTTGAGTCTATTTCTGTGTGTGGTATAAAGAAATGGTCCAGTTTCATTCTTCTGCATGTGGCTGTCCAATTTTCCCAACACCATTTGATGAAGAGACTGTCTATTTTCCATTGGATATTCTTTCCTGCTTTGTCGAAGATTAGTTAACCATAGAGTTGAGGGTCTATTTCTGGGCTTTCTATTCTGTTCCATCGATCTATGTGTCTGTTTTTGTGCCAGTAGCATACTGTCTTGATGATGACAGCTTTGTAATACAGCCTGAAGTCTGGAATTGCAATGCCACCAACTTTGGCTTTCTTTTTCAACATTCCTCTGGCTATTCAGGGTCTTTTCTGGTTCCATGTAAATTTTAGTATTATTTGTTCCATTTCTTTGAATAAAATTGATGGTATTTTGATAGGGATTGCATTAAATGTGTAGATTGCTTTAGATAGCATAGACATTTTCAGAATATTTCTTCTTCCAATTCATGAGCATGGAACGTTTTTCCTTTTCTTTGTGTCTTCCTCAATTTCTTTCATGAGTACTTCATAGTTTTCTGAGTACTGATTCTTTGCCTCTTTTGTTAGGTTTATTCCTAGGTATCTTATGGTTTTGAGAGCCATTGTAAATGGGATTGACTATTTAATTTCTCTTTCTTCCATCTTGCTGTTGGTATATAGAAATGCAACTGATTTCTGTGCATTGATTTTATATCCTGACACTTTACTGAATTCCTGTATGAGTTCTAGCAGTTTGGAGTGGAGTCTTTTGGGTTTTCCACATAAGGTGTCATATCATCTACAAAGAGTGAGAGTTTGACTTCTTTGCAATTCGGATGCCTTTTATTTCTTTTTGTTGTCTGATTGCTGAGGTTAGGACTCAGTGGTGATGAGCACTGAGTAAATAGCAGTGGTGATGGTAGACATCCCAGCCATGTGTCTGACCTTAGGGGAAAAGCTCTGTTTTTCCCCTTTGAGAATGATATTTGCTGTGGGTTTTTCATAGATGGCATTGATGATATTGAGGTATATACTGCCTATCTGTACACTGTGAAGAGTTTTGATCAAGAAAGGATGCTGTACATTGTCAAAGGCTTTTTCAGCATCTATTGAGAGTATCATATGGTTCTTGTTCTTTCTTTTATTAATGTATTATATCACATTGATTGATTTGCAGATGTTGAAGGAAACTTGTAGCCCAGGAATAAATCCCACTTGGTTTTGGTGAATAATCCTTTTAATGTACTATTGGATCCTATTGGCTAGTATTTTGGTGAGAACATTTGCATCCGTGTTCATCAAGGATGTTGGTCTGTAATTCTCCTTTTTGGTGGGGTCTTTGTCTGGTTTTGGGGTTCAAGGTAATGCTGGCCTCATAAAATGAATTTGGAAGTTCTCCTTCCATTTCTATTTTTTGGAACAGTTTCAGGAGAATAGGTATTAAATCTTCTTTAAATGTTTGGTAGAATTCCCCTGGGAAGCCATCTGGCTGGGGCTCTTGTTTCTTGTTTGTTGGGAGATTTTTAATGACTACTTCAATCTCCTTACTGGTTGTGGGTCTGTTCAGGTTTTCTATTTCTTCCTGGTTCAGTTTTGGTAGTTTATAAGTTTCTAGGAATGCATCCATTTCTTCCAGATTGTCGGATTTGCTGGCGTATAGCTGCTCATAATATGTTCTTATAATTTTTTGTATTTCTTTGGTGTTGGTTGTGATCTCTCTTCTTTCATTCACAATTTTATTAATTTGGGTCCTTTCTCTTTTCTTTTTAATAAGTCTGGCCATGGATTTATCGATCTTGTTAATTCTTTCAAAAAACCAGCTCCTACTTTTGTTGATTTGTTCTACTGTTCTTTTGGTTTCTATTCCATTGATTTCTTCTCTCATCTTTATTATTTCTCTTCTCCTGCTGGGTTTAGGCTTTCTTTGCTGTTATTTCTCCAGCTTCTGTAGGTGTAGGGTTACGTTGTGTACTTGAGACATTTCTTGTTTTTTGAACAAGGCTTGTATCACTATATAGTTATAAGGTTTGTATCAAGATATAGTGGTATAGTTACAAGGCGTGTATCACTAAATGATTACACCCCTTTGCCCTGTCCCACAGATTTTGAACAGTTGTGTTTCCATTTTTATTTGTCTCCATGAGTTTTTAAAATTCTTCTTTAATTTCCTGGTTGACCCATTCATTCTTTAGTAGGATGCTCTTTAGTCTCCATGTATTTGAGTTCTTTCCAGCTTTCCTTTTGTGGTTGATTTCTAGCTTCAGAGCATTGTGGTCTAAAAATATGCAGGGAATGATCCCAATCTTTTGGTACTGGTTGAGACCTGATTTGTGACGCAGGATGTGATCTATTCTGGAGTATGTCTCATGTGCACTAGAGAAGAATGTGCATTCTGTTGTTTTGGAATGAAATGTTCTAAATATATCTGGATGTCCATCTGGTCCAATGTATCATTTAAAGCCTTTGTTTTGTTGTTGATCTTTTGCTTGGATGATCTGTCCATTTCAGTGGGGGAGGGGGTGTTAAAGTCCCCTACTATTATTGTATTATTGTTAATGTGTTTCTTTGATTTTATTATTAATTGTTTTATATGGCTGCTCCCATGTTAGGGGCATAGATATTTAAAATTGTTAGTTCTTCTTGTTGGAAAGACTCTTTAAGTATGGCATAGTATCCTTCCTCATCTCTTATTGATAGTTTTTGGCTTAAAATCTAATTTATCTGATATAAGGATTGCCACTCCAGCTTACTTTTGATGTCCTTTAACATGGTAAATTGTTTTCCACCCCCTCGTTTTGAATCTGGAGGCATCTTTGGGTCTAAAATGAGTTTCTTGTGGTGCCTGGGTGGCTCAGTTGTTAAGCCTCTACCTTTGGCTCAGGTCATGATGCTGGGATCCTGGGATTGAGCCTGCATCAGGCTCCCACTCAGTGGGAAGCCTGCTTCTCATTCTCCCACTCCCTGGCTTGTGATCTGTCTCTCCCTGTGTCTCTTTCTGTCAAATAAGTAAAATCTTGAGAAATAAATAAATAAAATTAGTTTCTTGTAGACAGCATATCAATGGGTCTTGGTTTTTTTAATCCATTCTGACACCTGTGTCTTTGAATTGGCATTTAGCCCATTTACATTCTAGAGAATAGGGTAACTATTGAAAGATGTAAATTTAGAGCCATTGTATTGCCTGTAATGTGACTGTTACTGTATATTGTCTTTGTTCCTTTCTGGCCTGTTACTTATAGGATCTCTCTTTGCTTAGAGGACTCCTTTCAATATTTCCTGTAGGGCTGGTTTGGTGTTTGCAAATTCTTTTGGTTTTTGTTTGTCCTGGAAGCTTTTTTTCTCTCCTTCTATTTTTAATGACAGTCTAGCTGGATATAGTATTCTTGGCTGCATATTTTTCTTGTTTAGTGCTCTGAATATATCCTGCCAGTCCTTTCTGGCATGCCAATCTCTGTGGATAGGTCTGCTGCTAATGTAATATTTCTACCATTGTATGTTATAGACCTCCTGTCCTGAGCTGCCTTCAGGATTTTCTCTTTGTCACTGAGACTTGTAAGTTTGACTATTAGATGATGGGGTGTGGACTTATTTTTATATAAGGGGGTTCTCTGTGCCTCCTGGATTTTGATGCTTGTTCCCTTCACCAAATAGGGAAATTCTCTGCTATAATTTGCTCCAAGGTAACTTCTGCCCCTATCTCTCTTTCTTCTTCTTCTTCTGGGATGCCAATTATTCTAATATTGTTTTGTCTTATGGTATCACTTATATCTCGAATTCTCCCCCTGTAGTCCAGTAATTGTTTGTCTCTCTTTTGCTCCGCTTCTTTATTTTCCATCATTTGGTCTTCTATATCACTCATTCTCTCTTCTGCCTCATTTATCTTAGCAGTAAGAGCCTCCATTTTTTATTGCATCTTATTAATCACTTTTTTTTTTCAACTTGGTTAGATTTTAATTCTTTTATTTCTCCATAAAGGGATTTTATTTTTCTAAAGAGGGATTCTCTAATATCTTTCATGCTTTATTCAATCCCAGCTAGCTCCTTGATAATCATCATTCTGAACTTTAGTTCTGAATATTACTGATGTCTGTATTGATTAGGTCCCTAGTCATTGGTACTGCCTCTTGTTTCTTTTTTTTTTTATGGTGAGTTTTTCTGTCTTGTCATTCATCTAAGAATAGATGAATGAGAGAACAAAATTCTAAAAGGGTAGCAATGACCCCAGAAAAATATACACTAACCAAATGAGAAGAGACCCCGAAACCAGGGGGAGAATAAAGGGGAAAAAATAAAAAGATATACATACACACACACACACACACACACACACACACACACATATAGTATATATATATATTATATATATACATATATACTGGTGAGTAGAGCAGAGCCACCCATTTGATGATTCTGGGTGTATTCTGGTCTCTTAGAAGAAACTACCTCCCAAAATTTTAAAGAAAGAAAAAATATGTATACACACACACACACACACACACATACACACATATGCAAAAATAACAGTAAACATGATGCAGGGATGGGATATGACTGTAAGGATGAAAATTAAAAACGATTCTAAAAAAAGGAATTGATAAGATAAGTTGGTTGAAAAAAGAAAAAAAAAAGAGGAAAGAGTGTGATCAGGCTGGAGACTAGAACAAAGCCAAGCGCTAGATTTAAGGTTTATTTTGATCTATTAGAATAAATTGTATCCCAAAATTTTAAAGAAAAAAAATGCCTATGTATACAAAAAAATAAATTAAATACAATGGAGAGATAAAATATGATATAACAATGATAATTTTTTAAAAAAATTTAAAAATGATATTGATAGGATAAAATAGTTAAAAAACATTAAAATAGGAAAGAGGAAAAAATTTAAAAAATAGAATAAGAAGGGGCACCTGGGTGGCTCAGTGGGCTAAAGCCTCTGCCTATGGCTCAGGTCATGATCTTAGGGTCTTGGGATTGAGCCCTGTGTTGGGCTTTCTGCTCAGCAGGAAGCCTGTTTCCCTTCCTCTCTCTCTGCCTGCCTCTCTGCCTGCTTGTGATCTCTATCTGTCAAATGAATAAATAAAAAAAACTTAAAAAAATAGAATAAGGAAAAAGTAAAATTTTAAAAATTTAACTTTGAAAGACTAAAGGATCATGGGGAAAAATCTACAAATTCTATGTGTTGCTTTCCCCTAGCTCTGGAGTTCCACAGTTCTCATTGATCAGTAACTTGATCTTGGCTGGATGTTCCTGATGATCTTCTGGGGGAGGGGCCTGTTGCTTTGATTCTCGAATGTCTTTGCCCAAGGTGGAATTGCACCACCTTCCCAGGGCCCAGTGTAAGTAATATGCTCAGATTCATTCCTGGGAGCTTTGTTCCCTGAATGCTTTCTGTAGAGCTTTGGAGGAAGGGAGTGAAAATGGCAGCCTCCCGATCAATGGCCTGTAGGAGCCAAGAGCTTGGGTCCCACTCCTCAGTGCACCCTCAGTGAAAAACAGTCAATCCCTCCTGTTTCCCTGGTCTCTGGCCGCTGTCCATGCTTACCTGGTCTGTGATGGAGCCTTTCTATCTCTGGTGCACAGCCTCATTTGGAGTCTCCAAACCCAGCAGATTCCTGCCACGTGTTCCTGTGCCACTCCTCCCAGGGCAAGAAGTTGAGTCTCCCCAGATTTGTCACTTGTGGGGTCCCTACTTGAAGAGCAGAGGCCCAGTTGCCTCGGATCACGGTTTAAGGTAAGCCCGAGCTGAGAGCCCTGCCTCGGCTCTGTCTCTGCAGTCGGCTTCCTGGCTCTGATACCTGGGGGCTCTGATACATTCAGACACCACCGGTCTTTCTGTGACCCTGAGGGTCCTGAGACCATACTGTCTCCATGAGAGCTGCACCCCCGCTTAGGCTCTGAAGCAATGTCCCTCAGTGAAATGGACTTCTAAAAGTTCCAATTTTGTGCTCTGCTGTTCCACCACTTGCCCAGAGCTGGCCCCTCCCCCTGCAGTCTATCTTCCCCTACGTTGCCTCGGATTCACTTCTCCACACGTCCTACCTTTGAGAAAGTGGTTGATTTTCTGTTCCTAAAATTGCTCTTCTTCTCTTTTATCTGTTGAGTCTGTAGGTGTTCAGAATGGTTTGATAACTATTTAGCTGAACCCCTGGGACCTGATGATATTTAGGTCTTGTACTCTTCCGCCATCTTGCCCCTCCCTCTAGACTTTGGAATTTTAATGTGAAAGCTCATCTTGAATAAGTGTGTGTATGGGTATGTATGTGCACACGTGTGTGTGTGTGTGTGTTCTGTTTTCCCTTGAGGCCCTGGTGAGCCCAGCTGGGAAGAACATGAGATTCAGTTGAACATGCATGAATGGTGCTTGTGACTCCAGAACTGACCAGCTGTGGGGCCCCTGACAGACTACCTCATCTCTTTGAAGCTCAGTTTGTTCAACTGTTCAGTGAGGATGATACCAACCTCACCTCAGGATAAAAATGAGGATAAAGGGTGCCTGGGTGGCTCAGAGGGTTGGGCCTCTGCCTTCAGCTCAGGTCATGATCTCAGGGTCCTGGGATCGAGTCCCGCATCAGGCTCTCTGCTCGGCAGGGAGCCTGTTTCCTCCTCTCTCTTTCTCTGCCTGCCTCTCTACCTGCTTGAGATCTCTGTCTGTCAAATAAATAAATAAAATCTTTAAAAAAATGAGGATAAAAATAATATCATAAATCGTAAAGCCCCTAGCCCAGTGCCTGGTACATAATGGGTGTTTAATAAATTGTCATATCGTTATTGTTGTCTTCAGTTATGAAGGTGTAACATAGTACAGTAGAGTGCACAAAGCTTAAGTTTTGGGCTTGGTGAATGTTTGCACACATATCCTGATCAAGGTACAGAATATCTCCAGCCCACCAGAAAGCTTTGTCCTGTCTTTGTTCTTTCAGAGAAATAAAACATCCAGTCTTTGTCCTTGGGAATCTTTACCATCTCTTTGGGGCAAGAAATCTAAACAATGTGAAGCTGTTAGTGAGCAATCATTAGCAAATATATATTCAATACTGTGTTCTGGGCTGGTGTCTTAGTCCATCTGGGCTGTTAGAGCACAAATATCATAGACAGGGTAGCTTAAACCACAAACATTTATTTCTCACAGTTCTGGGATTGGGAAGATCAGGGCATTGGCACTTTCCATGTGTGGTGAGGGCCTGCTTCCTGGTTCACAGATGGCTATTTGGCCATGTCCTCCCATGGTGGAAGGAGGAAAGGAGAATGTTGGGACCTCTTTTTTTTTTTTTTAATTTTATTTGTTTATTTGACAGACAGAGATTACAAGTAGGCAGAGAGGCAGGCAGAGAGAGGAGGAAGCAGGCTCCCTGGTAAGCAGAGAGCCTGATGCGGGGCCCAATCCCAGGACCCTGGGATCATGACCTGAGCTGAAGGCAGAGACTTTAACCCACTGAGCCACCCGGGCACCCGAGACCTCTTTTATAAAGCCATGAGTCCCACGTCATGGCACAAAAGTGCTCCCTCTTAATACCGTAACGTTGGGAGCTAAGATTTCAACCTATGGACTTGGGGGATGGGGATATCAACATTCAGTTCATTGTGTCTGGGGACTTATAATAAAGGAAAAGGGGTTCTGAGAACCCAGAACTCGGGAAGAGTTGAGGAAGTCTGTGTGGGGTGAGAAACTCTGAACTCCTGCCCTCTCAAGGTGACTCAGAAATTCTTCCCCTTCACAGGTGAGGATCCTGAGTGTTAAGTTAGTGAAAGACCTGAGATTAGATTTTTCATCTTGCAGAGTTCTTTTTTTTCTTTTCCTTTTTAATTTATTTTTTATTTTTTTAAAGGATTTTATTTATTTATTTGGCAGAGAGACAGAGAGTATGAAAGGGGAGAAGTTTGGAGGGAGAAGCCGACTCTTGCTGAGCAGGGAGTCCAGTACTGGACTTGATCCCATGACTCTGGGAGCATGACCTGAGCCAAGGGCAGTTGCTTAACCAACTGAGCCACCCAGGTGCCCTCTTTTCCTTTAAAAAAATAAAAAGATGTTATTTATTTATTTGATAGAGGGAGAGAAAGCACAAGCAGGGGGAGCAGCAGAAGGAGAGGGAGAAGCAGACACCCTGCTGAATGTTCTGAGATCAGGGGGTGTGGGAATCGATCCCAGGACTCTGGGATCATGACTTGAGCCAAAGGCAAATGGTTAACCGACTAAGCCACCCATGTGCCCTTCATCTTGCAGAGTACTTGTTCCTCATCTTTATTCTCTGTGTGATTTAGGATGAGGTTGTCTCTAGGCATAGAGGACCTTTCTGATTTTCATGACTGCTCTTTGAAGGTCCTTTGTAGGATCGTCACGAATTCGAGGGGGAGGTAACTTCACAAACGAGTTTAGGGAAGGAGGGTGTAACACTGGACATGCTTCTCAAAAGATGAGAGAACAAAAAGAGACAATGGAACAGAAGACAGTCCTGGTTACATCATGCCCAGTCCTGGTGGAATCCTTTATCTAGATCTCTGTGTATATAAAACTTATGGAACATAATACATTTAGACAACTTGAAACCTCAGTCACCATTAGATGGAACTTGAATCTTGTGAATTTGTTAATCCCAAAAGCAGTGTGTGCTGACAAGGTAGCATGCTAGACTCTCCAGCATGGCCAACTCCTGACAAAGAGATGATGGCTTAGCTCATGAGATGATTATTACAACTTGCCCATGCCCTTCTGGCACAACATTGCTATTCTTGGGTTGGGCCAGTCAGAGTTGCAGAAACTATGGGAACAGGGACATCTATCTGGAGGTAAAGGAGGAACTGCCTGTTCCTCCAAGCTTCTCAAAGCCAACAAAGACTGATGTTCTGCTGACAAGATGCATTCTGAGGAAATGGCAGCCAATGTTTAGCAAAACATGTGGGTTGAGAAAATATTTCAAAAACAAAAAATGGAAAGGATTGGCTTGGAACTAAGGTAACAAAGGAGAACCTGATGTGAGATGAGGCTATAGAGGTAGAGGGGCTTGTTCCCCATAATAGATAATTTTCTTGTTATCTTAAGAATGCTGGGAAGCCATTGGAGAGTTATGAGCAGGCAGTGACATTACCAGGATTTGGGACAATCATTCTGTGGTGGGACAACTGGACTGAGAGAAGTCAGGATGGTACAGCTAAATAGGAGGCTACTGAAGTGAAATGGAGGTGGCTTAGATGAATATCATGGGGGTGGTAGTAATGGTGGGGGTGCTGAGGGTGGTGATAGTGATGGTGATGGTGGATGTAGTACTGATGGTGATAGTGGTAGAGGTGGTGATGATAATGATTGTGGTGGTGGTGGTGGTGGTGATGGTGATTGTGGTGATGATTGTGATGATGTTGATGTAGTGGTGGTTGTGGTGGTGATGGTGATGACAATGGATGTGATGGTGGTGGTGGTGGTGGTGGAGATAATTACGGAGGTGATGGTGGTGGTAGTGATGGTGATGTTGATGGTGGTGGTGGTGGTAGTGGTGGAGATGATTATGGAGGTGGTAGTGGTGATGATGGTGGTGGTGGAAATGGAGAGAAGTGGAAATATGCATAATATTTAGAGAGCAAAATGGACTAGATTTAGTGAATCTTGGAAATCACTTAGATTTGGAGGATGAGGAAAAAGAATAAATCAAATTTATTTTGTAAAGATTCTAGAAATGACCTTAAGCACTCTTTGCTTAGTTGAGCATGTGTATTTGTTAACCTCCTTTCTCTACTATGGTTTAACAATGGGCCTCAGATGGTAACAGTCTCCCAAGAAAGTCTCCTTCCCTGCCGTGCATGTGTTAGTGATTGCAGTGGGGAACCTGAGGGGGATGCACATTTGGACAATCCTTTCATCAGGAGATGGGACTTGTTTCCCTTCCCCTGTGATGTGGGCTGGCCTAGGATGGCTTCAGAAAACTTGTAGGAGAAGTGATGTGCCTAACCTCCCCCCACAGTCCCTTGTCTCTTTGCCTAAGGAGTCAAGACCCTGGTAATGGATGTTCCATCTGACGGCCTGGTCCCTGAGGGGTACCATGATGCATTGCCGATTTAAATTATAGGGGATGTAAATCACTCAATTTGAGCACTCCTCCCCATGGAAGAGATTAAATCCCTGCTCACGGAGAGATGCATGAGAAGCAAGGGGCAAGAATCTGTCAAGCGCGATTCTTCATCCAAACTCAGCTCCCTGGAACAGAGACTCCTAAGTGACTGTTCAGGTTGTGAAAGCATATGCAATCTTAGGAGTGTGTAAAACGAGGAAAATAAATCGGCAATTTCACATGGTAACTCTTAAAAAGTCTATCTGGTCCAGTTAGTTGTTTTTGTTAACATTTTCATTGTAAAATGGCATTTCTTCCCAGGATCAAAGCTCATCGAAATGATGCCTCTCTAGGAGCAGAGGCACCAACTTTGCACCCTGCTAATTGTATAACTGATTAAAGCTTGAATGCATCAAAACATCCTTTGGAATCATCAGAGAGGTTTCACCAGTAGGGGCTCAAAGCTGAATGTGTCCAAACACGTCTGAAGTCAGGGGAGACGGAGCTGGGGAAATTAACATGGTGTTATGTCATTTCACAGTAATTTAAAAGAATGCAGAATTTGGCTTTCAAAGGATATGCTTTTTCATTTAGGGTAAAATAAGGTGCACTCTCCAGTCAAAATAAGTGGCCCATTCGTGTAAAGTTAATGTATGAAGTACAATTTATCTCCAGGTTGTTGAAGGGAAAGCAATCATTTAAGGGGCACTGCCATTCCCTGGGAAGGGAGCCTCCAAGACAGTTTTGATCCATTGATGAGTGCTGTCTAATACGCTCCCCGAGGTACAGTTTCCCTAAATCTATTAGACTTTTACAGTCTTCCAGGATGTGCAGTCTGGAGATGCTTCATCACACTGTATTAACTTGACAACGTAATGTACTGCCATCTTTTATTTTCATAGGAAGTACTAGGTTTGACCTTGAAACTCTTAACCACACTTTATAATCTTCGGCCCATCCTGGCATAGAGGGCCCCCTAAGAAAAACGCCCTGGCAAGATATGAGTCCATAAAACCTTGGATTGGAATGACCGAAATGGGGGAGGTTGGAGAGGAGGGGTCCTGGCAGACCTGCCTGGATCCACAGGGGCAAGTGAAATGGGGATGTGGGGAATCACGAAAACGATTAACAGCTACAGTTTACTGGAGTTCTTACTTTGTGGCAGGCACAGCACCTCACAGGATCAGCCTCCTTACTCCTCGTGAGATTGGGCAGAGGCTCAGGGAGGTTAAGTAACTTATCCACAGTCACCCAGCCAGTAAGTGAGAGCGTGGAATGGAAGTCAGGTCTTTTCGACTCAAAAGCAAGAGTCCTAAGCATGATGCAGTGATGCCTCACCCTAAAATAAAATCTCTGCTTTTGAGAAAAGTTAAGTCATCTCAGGATGTATTTGTCCGTTTTTGCCTTTTGCGTATCACGTCTAACCCTTCCCGTCACTTGTCATAAGCTGATGACTGGGCATTTCCTTCCTGGGTCCTTCCCTAGGAAGACAGAATCCTTCCTGGGGGCCAGGATGACTGGAGATGTTAGGTTCATGAGTTTCCAGAAGAGTCAGTTGAAAGGGGCTGGAACAGTAGCTCCAAGCAAAACCTCCTAGGTGCTGAGCTCATTCAGGGACCATCATGCAGTGTCCCTGGACCAGTTGGTCCACATGCAGATGTCAGGGGATGGCTGGAAGTGCCTGATCTCTGCAGATATCTTGTAGGGTAATTTAGGATGGCTGAACTGAGGTCCCGGAGGCCAAGTTGGAGGTGAACAGTTCACCAGCCAACAGTGGATGCAGACATTGATCGGTTGGGAGGAGCACTGCCCAGATCTGTGGTGGATACTCGCCTCCTCACAAATTTGCTTCTTCCTGCAAGCCATAAAGGCTTTTAATTATTGAAGAATGATCCCTGCGTCTGGCCAATTCATCAGCCTCTGGCAAGAGTAAAGAGTCAACCGGCTATGAATCCTATATGATTACTAATAAGAACGACATAAAATGACACCAGTGCTGAGGAATGTTCTTGGTTGGGCTCCAGCTGAGGCAGTCCTGGGTTGGATAACCCCAGGTTAAGATAGCTACTGCTTCCTTGGTGGTTCTAAGTGGATGCAGGAGGCAAATTCTCCTAAAAGGAAGGTACTCAGGGGGTTGCAGCAGGATTGGGAAGTAGGTTTCTAGTAGGAAGTAGGAAGATGGTTTCTAGTAGGTCCCCAAGTGACCCCCTCTCCATCCCAGGATCATGACCACTCCCTTCACGGAACCAGGCGACCACCAGAGCCTCCTCTACGTAATTCTTCACTCTGGGGCCCAGGCCAGCATTCTGCAGAGATCCCCAGGGGGAACTTGGAGCCAGCATGCCTGGGCTCAAGTTACAGGTTACAGCAGTTCAAAGATCCATCGGCAGATGAATGGGCGGGCTAAATGGGGGACAGCCATACAATTTGAAAGTATTCATCCATAAAAAAGAACAAAATGCTGATAGATGATGCAACGGGGTTGGACCTCAGAATGATGCAGAGTGAGGCAGATGCCCGAGGTCCCATGTGGTAGGATTCCATTTACAGGAAGTACGCAGAATCGGTAAAGCTCCTGAGACAGAAAGCAGGTGGGTGGTTATCAAAGGCAGCAGGTGGGAGAGATGAGGAGAAACTGCTTACCAAGGGCTGAGTCTCTTTCCCAGGTGATGAAGATGCTTTGGACCTAGGTAAAGATGGAACTGTCCCAACCTAGTGAACATACTAAATGCCGTTGAATTATTTACTTTAATATGGTTACTTTATGTTCCGTGAATTTCACTCCAATAAAAAAAATAATAAATGCAAAAACAAATCAGATCACCTTGCAACCCAGGAGAGGCCAGTGAGATCCCCTTGGTTCACATCCATGGCTGGGCTGAGTTTTAGGAGAGCCACTGCATTTCCATGAGAAGTTCAGGGAGTCAGCTTGCCTTGCTTGGATTACTAGTTCTCCCTCTCTTGAACACAGAGGCGCCATCTAGAACCCCAGAGCCATCCTGCAGTGATGGGGCTTCCAGCGGGAGGGAAAGACCTCAGGACCATGGAGAGGCTGGCCCTGTCTCCCCATGGCAGCCGCGAGTCCACCCTTGTAACAGCCCACCTCTTGTCTTTTTGTCATTGAGAAGAATCAATTCTTATTTGCTCAAATCATTCTAAGAAACAACAGAAGCCATCATCTGTGCCGAGATCACTGTGGGGCCTTCAAGAGACTGGAAATGAGGCGGAAGATGGATCTATGAGCAAATAATCCAGCATGGCATGGTGACCACCATGTGTGAGCAAGGTCATAGATGCCTGGGAGCCCAGGAAAGGCACCTGCACCAGTCCTCCAGGTAACATGGTTGTTCAGGCAGGGGAGGGGCTGGGGGGTCCTATCTGGGCACAGCCAGTCTCAAGAGAAAAGACCTGGTAAGGCCCATGTAGCACGCTAATCCCCGGCTCAGTTTTGCTACAGTGCAACATGAATCTGACAAAGGAAAAAAATCCAGACATATCTGCAATCTTCCAAACACCCTCCATGCTGGTCTTGCCATGCTATCCAGGGCAGGGAAGGGACAGGACCGGGACAGAAGCCTGGAGAAGCCCCTTTGCTCCCCTTGAGGAAGGACAGGGGGTGGGTTGCGTGAGAAAGGAACAAGGGAGAGGCATTAAGGAATTAATGAAGGAGAGAAGAAAATGAGATAAGCAGCTCCCATAAGAACCAGAGCATTGAGGGGAGATGTATGGAAAGTGGGTTTTTAGGACATCCCTCTGTGTGCGAAGGCCTTCCGTGAGAAATTGTCAGTAAAGGCTCTCATTAACGTTCAGTGCTTTTTGGGGTTGAGTTTTCTGTTGGTCGCAATGCCAGCTGTGGGAGTTTCAGTCTCCTCTAAGGCAGGAAAAAGAACACTGGGTTTCCTTTGGGCGATAGTGAGGAAGAAGGTACACCTGGGAATGGAAGAGACGTGTAGATGACAGGACCGAGGGTCTCTGCGTGGAGAATCCCTGGGCTCTGGAACTTTACCCTGAAGGCAGGGGGAGCTTTTGGGTGGGCAAATTACGTAGCTTCCGTAAAGCTCAATTACATCTATGAAGTGGAAATCATGGTGATACCCGTCCTGTACATCTCTATTGTGGATATCACACAAAACCACACACGGGAATAGACTAACAGATTTCCCGGCACAGAGTAGCCTCCTCATTCACCATCCCCGAATCTGGATCTTCCTTTATGCTCCCAGACTGATCTGCCCCATGTCCCATTCATCAAGGACCAACGGTCTCTCTAGAGCTGTTCTGAATCTTGCACCAGAGCACTGCAGCGAGGTGAGCTTTGTGATAATTTCATGGTTCATAGCGATCTTCACTCCTTGAGGCAGAGGAGGGGGCGAGGTGCGTGTTTCTGTGGGCAGAAGAGAAATCCACACTCTGTCTGCTTCGTTACGAAGCTCTGATCCTTGAGCTGGCCTTAATCTTCACTACAGCCCTATGACATAGCTCCTTGTACCTGCTCTTTATGGATGAAGAAACAGCCCAGAAAGGCAAAGTGCTCTGTCCGAGGCCACACAGCTAGGAAGCAGGAAGTCCAAGACTTGAACCCAGACCATTTGCCATTAGTCTGAGTTCCTTTTTTTTTTTTTTTTAAGATTTTATTTATTTATCTGACAGAGAGAGATCACAAGTAGATAGAGAGGCAGAGAGAGAGAGAGAGGGGGAAGCAAGCTCCCTGCTGAGCAGAGAGCCCAATACGGGACTCCATCCCAGGAAGGCAGCAGCTTAACCCACTGAACCACCCAGCCGCCCCCTAGTCTGAGCTCTTGGATCCAAAGACATGCGCCTCTCTCAGGAAAGCCAAGAAATCCTGGTGGAGGAGTGCAAATCCAAATGTTGGTTAAACATAGTCATAAACCTACCTTAAAGGGCCAGATGACTAGAGTCTCTGTAGTTAGCATTAAAAAAAAAAAAAAGTGGGGGGAGAATTTGTAAGTTTCTCACCCTCATAACCCATTCTGTTCCAATAAATTAACCGTGCTAAGGTTGGCAGAGAGACGGGGAGCTGCCCCAAATCAGAAGGCTCCATGCACACACTCTTTCTCTTGCAGAATCATTCCTAGAGGGGATTCCTGCAGCCAAATGACACCAAGTGTGACCACTGTGAAGTACAAACAGGATTAAGAGGAAAACATCTGTGTTTTGTGAGACTGCACTAACTCAAGGCAAACAAGCTGTACATATGCCCAAATGCTCAGTGACTTTTGCTGCGGAGAGGGCTGGTGACCGTCTGGGCTGGGCATTGATTAGAAGAGATGCCAACAATATGCAGGCATCCCCGCACCTGAGTTCTTTGGGTGGCCTGGGGCACAAAGCCACATATGTGATCCCATCATGTCAGAGTGATTTGGAGCACCTCCTTTTGTGGTGTTGTTATTGTTCAAGTCAGTGCGTCATTGTACATGTCCCTCCTGGGAATGAAGTCTTCGCAGTTTCAGAATAACTCCACATATGTGCTACTATTTTATTAATGCTTCTCAGATGCCATGCGGGGCTCTGAACTTCAAACATAGCTAGCCAGGATTTGATCCTCAAAAGAGATGAGGAGTCTCCATCAAGATACCCACATGCCTAGAGCTATTTGTTGGATCAAAAAAAAAAAAAAAAAAAGTCTCATTGGTGGGGGTGGGGGTGGGAGAAAACTTAATTACCAGTGAATGAAGCAACTCTCAGAACATATGGTTTCAGGTTGTGCCAAGATTTGGGGCCAATTTATTACTTTATTATTGTTGTTGTTGTTAATCTTAACTTGAAAGATGTTTAAAGCCATTCAGTAAGTCCCTTTCTCGAGGACATGGAAGCTGGAGAGTCCCTGAAAGGCAGAACTGAACGGCAGATCAGAGATCAGAGCAAAAGCATTTTTGTCATACATCAGCATTAAAGGGTAAAGGATGTTCCATAATGGCTTTTCCCCCCCCTTCCTTAACAAAGAAACAGCACTTTCCTTTGTTTGGGAAACCCACTTTGATGCCTGTGAGAATAATTTGCTTTTTTGCTTCCGATTTTGTTCTTCTCCTTTGGCAACTGTGCTCGGCCCACATCTGAACCAATATTTGGAAGGGATGTTGCTCTCTGTTTATACTTCCATGTTTCAGGGAAGACGTCATGGCTGAAGGAGATGCAGTTTGAGAAAAGGTCTGTTCTCTGTTCTCTGCAAGCCAAGGAAAACATGTTTTTAAAATCTTGCTAACACGTTTGCCTTGGCATCTTTAAAACTCATTTTTCCCCACTCTTTTGTGACTCTCCAGCTTGGCTGTTGGTGAGCTGTGTGATCTGATGGGTGACCAGAGGCAGAGATAAGCATGGTGGCCCCATCACCAACTGGCAGAGGACATCGGTCACAAGATCATTGCCCTCCTCCAAAGGAGGGAGGCGGCTTGAGTGGGACAAGGTACCATCTGTGTCTGTGGACATTGCCTGGAGATGGACCACATGTGAGAGCAGACATTAAACTGCAAATTATTATAATTGACCAGAAAGTAGAGAAACACAGCAGCGCGTCCCCCACCACCCCTGCCAACCCACCCTAGGCCTGGTGAGCTGAGTTTTAGGGCTGACGAATGGACTCAGGGATTTATGAATGACCCTCTTCCTTGGTTGACACACAGGTGACCCCTGTGTCCTCTAAATGATGCAGGCCAGACATTGTTTCCACGTCCTAATAGTTCCTTCCCTTTTATAAATGGCCAAATCAAAGCACATTAGTGCTCCCAGGGGGCCAACTCTTTCAAAGCCTCCTGTACAATGGGCCTTGAGGCCCCTGCCTCCTTCCTAAATGGGCCTCACTGCAAATCCCAGTGCACTTCCTCACACTTAGGCATCCGGGGGCTCTGCCACACGTCCTTGCTAAGGCCACCGCAGAACAGCTGAATATCTTATTAGTCACCGTTCCTGTCCGTACAGTCTGAACCTGGATGTCATCTTTCCTGTTGTGACACCCGTTTCCCTTAAAGGAGCCGTCAGTGATGATGCGTTCTAGGTTGTTCAAAAACAAGGTCTCAGGCAGTGTCCCTGTTAAGCCGGAGAATGTTATCCTTTCTGGGAACAGGTCTTTGAAAGTTTGTGCAGATTTGGTAAAAGGGAAACAATCCAAGGAAGGCCTTGCTTTCATGAAAGCCCCTTCTCTGTCCCCAACTCCCTTGTAGCTAACCCCAGGGAAAATATTTCAGAAAGAAAATGTGGGCCTTGGGGCACCTGGGTGGCTCGGTGGGTTAAAACCTCTGCCTTCGGCTCAGGTCATGATCCCAGGGTCCTGGGATCGAGCCCCACATCGGGCTCTCTGCTCAGCGGGGAGCCTGCTTCCCCTTCTCTCTCTGCCTCCTTCCCTGCCTACTTGTGATCTCTCTCTCTCTGTGTCAAATAAATAAATAAAAATCTTAAAACAAAATGTGGGCCTACATGACTCCAAAGGTTGCTTTTTCAAATGACACTAGTTTCTAAGAGTACTATTCTTGGTCTTTGGTTTTAGAACTTGGATGAATTCATTTATTCCTGCAGCAGATGTTCATTTAATTCCTACCGTGTCAGGCACTAGGCAAGTCACTGGATTTAGCCCCAAGCAGTGAGACACCCACGTTGCCCTTGGAGAACAAAAACCTAGTGAAGGGTTCATTCATTCATTTATTCATTCAGTACTGTTTATTAGGTGCCTGTTTTGTGCCTGGCATTGTTCTAGACACTGAGATACACAGCAGTGGACAAAACAAAGGAAAACCATCCTGGTAGGAGATGGACATTTTTCAATTATCACATAATGTATGTAATTATAAAATGCAATGAGCACGGCAAAGAAGTCTTCTTAAAAACACCGTCCCTGGGATTCTATACCCAGCTAAACTATCATTCAGCAGTCAAGGCAAAACAGGTATTTTTCAGATGTACAACAAATAGAAGACTTTACTACCAGTAGATACTCAATGTCAGTGGGAAGTGGACAAGGAAGAAAAGCCTGAGAAACAAGAAACAGCACAAAAACTCATTAAATGCACTGGCAAATGCAATGAACTAGTAGTGCTTATGTTAAAACGCCACTTTTTGTTTTAAGAGTAAAAAAATATAATCTGTGAAAATGAACAATATAGAAAATGAAGTTAAAGGAGGAATAATATTACAAAGTGACAAAAACAGGCTTTTTAATCAAACAACTAAAATAGACAAGCCTCTAGCAAGATTTTAAAACAGGGTCTTTCCACATTACCCAGAGAGAGGTCCATATAGTGTTGTTCTGTGTTCCTGTCATAACTTAAAAGGAAACTTTCACAATGCTCCTTGCAGCAGAAACCTACCTAGGTGGCCCCAACCTTGACTTCCAAAAGGAACAGTCCATCTACAAAAGGAAAAGTGATAGCATCTCTGTCACGAATCTGATGAGAAGCTGAGAGAAGCTTCTGCTGGCAGCTTGCACCATTGTTGCCATTGAAAACCCAGCTGATGTCAGGGTCATGTGGTCTAGGAACACTGGCCAGCAAGCTGTGCTGAAATTTGCTGCTCCTCCTGGAGCCACTCCCGTTGCTGGCCACTTCACTCCTGGAACATTCACTAACCAGATCCAGGCAGCTTTCTACGATTCCAGCCTTCTGGTGGTTATAGATCCTGGGGCTGACCACCGGCCTCTCACAGCGATGTGTTATGTTAACCTGGCCACTGTTGCTCTGTGTAACACTGACTCTCCCCTGTGCTGGGGGGACATCACCATCCCTTACAACAAGAAGAGAGCTCACTCTGCAGGTCTGATGTGGTGGGTGTTGACCCCGGGGAAGTTCTGAGCATGCGTGGCACCATTTCCTGGGAACACCCATAGGAGGTCGTGCCTGATCTCTACTTCTAGAAAGATCCTAAAGAGATTGAAAAGGGAGAGCTGGCTCCTGCTAAAAACGCTGTGATCAAGAAGGAATTTCAGGGTGAGTGGACTGCCCCAGGTCCTGCATTCACTGCCACTGAACCTGAAGTTGCAGACTTGTCTAAGGGTGGGCAGGTGTGCTCTGTGTCTATTCAGCAGCTCCCCACTGAAGACTGGAGCCCTCAGCCTGCTGCTGGAGATGGGTCGGCAACTCCCACTGCTCAGGCTGCTGAGTGGGTAGGAGCAACCACTGAGTGGTCCTAAGCTGTTCTTCCACAAAGGCAAACACGATGCAAAGAAAGCTGATGGAAAAGAAACAGTTTCTTAAGAAGGGGGACAGAAAAAAAAAATAACAATGATAGGAATAGAAACAAACATACAGTTGAGGTCTGTTTTAATGAGGGAAATAAAATAATAAAATAAAATAAAATTTGGGCACTTGGGTGGCTCAGTCAGATAAGCATCTGACTCTTGATCTCAGCTCAGGTCTTGATCTCAGGGTCATGAGTCCAAACCTCAAATACCAAAAGTATTTAGACCTATTGGGAACACATCAAACATGTGAAAACTTTGTGGAGAAAAGTACAAAGCATGACCAGAGGTGGGTTTTGTTTTGTTGTAATACATGGATAAATCATATACAAGCTTAGGGATGTTCAGTGTAATAAAGATACTGGTTCTCTGTCAATTTATAAACTGAATTTCATCCCAACAGGGTTTCTCAAGGAACTTTCCAAGTGGTGGTTTCAGATGGGGGTGGAGCTCCAGCTGTCAAACCCATGTTGGAAGCAAAAGGAAGAGGAAAGATGTGAAACAGAAGGGTATGCCCCAGTCTGATGCTCTTTACTCCCACTCAGGAACCCCTGCAGCCAAAATATAGACATGGCCCCATCTGGGAATAAAACAGTTGAGGAAATGTATCCTTTCATGTTTTGTTCTGCATAAAGTGGGGTCTTAATGAGGAGGGAGGAAGCACACTTGTGAAGCAACCAACAGACTTTGCCACTCAACATAAATGTCTATCTTTAGGAAAATGGATAAATAAGTTGCAATTATGTTGACAATGGAGCACTACATAATATTAAAATGAAGCAAGTGGAGGTACACCGATCCAGATGGCTGAGCTTCAACACAAAAATCTCTTGCCTGAAAAAGAAAGTTGCAAAGTGACTCAAACTATATGATACCATTTATATAAAGTTTAAAAGCCCGCAAAACAACACTGTGTATCTTTTATGGCTCCACGAGATAGTTATGTTGGAAAGATATAGAAACACCAATGGGAATGAAAAACACTAAATGCAGGGTGGTGGTTACCTCTGGAGAGGAAGGGTAGGCAATGGGGCTGGAGACAGATACAACAAGAATTTTAGTTCCACCTATGATGGGTGTTTTTTTTTTTAAGATTTATTTAATTTATTTATTTGACAGACAGAGATCACAAGTCGGCGAGAGGCAGGCAGAGAGAGAGGAGGAAGCAGGCTCCCTGCAGAGCACAGAGCCCGATGCGGGGCTCGATCCTAGGACCCTGGGATCATGACCTGAGCTGAAGGCAGTGGCTTAATCCACTGAGCCACCCAGGCGCCCCCCACCTGATGTTTTATTTCTTCAAAACTGAGGGAAAAAATATTTGAAGGAAAATACTGTTAAGGTTAAATCATCAGTACACAGAATGTAAGTTATCATTCCCTGTACAGTTCTGTATGTTTGACATTTTTCATAGTTTATGAGCTAGAAGGAGAGAGGGCAAGAAAGAAAGTTATGTAAAGATATAACTAATGAGGTGTAACTTACATACAGTGAATTCACACATCTCAAGTGTACAACTTGATAAATCTTTACAAAGCAAATAAATCCAGAGCATGATCTAGAAGCCAGTGCTGAAGAAAGTTCTCTTAAGTCCCCTCTCAATAATCGCCCCATAAATTGTGTTTGTTTTTGACTTTTGGATGAAGGAATCATGCAACATCCCACAGTGTATTTTCTTTAATGGCTGGCTTCATTGTCTCAGCATGACATCTGGGAGGTTCATCCGGAGGGGCTGTCTTCTAAATGGCCTTGGTGCTGATCCAGGTGAAAGGTAGGAGCTCCACGCTCCACGTGAGGAAGAACATCTCCTCTTGAGCCCTGCAAAGCAGTGTCGAGAGAGATCTAAATTTTGGATCCTGACCTATGGCTGTTGAGGGAGCCGGTGTCCTGCCGACAGCTGTAGGTGGATTTGCCAGTGTTCCCAAACTCCCTCCTGACCCTCAGTTTCCCATTTCTCTTGTCTGATGTCTGCTTTAAATACAGTAACAACCAAGTGTCAGGGACTGTGGAGGAGCTTGGGACCGACTGCGCATCTCAGCCCTCAGGCAGCTCACCAGGGGTGCAAAATAATTAAATCTGTAAAGGGAGAATATAGGTATTATTTTTAGCCATATGTCCAAGGTTTGCCTCTCTTCAGTGCCCCTGTTCCAGTCCCTCACTTGCAGCCAGCGTTTTAAAACGTTAACTCCTCCACATTGTATGTGTGAAAAACGTTAACTTACAGAGGAAGACGCCAAGGTATGCTGTGCTGGAGATGCGTGCTGGTGGGTCCTGCAGCTGCACTGGGGGGTGCTCTGCAGTTTCTTGACACACACTCTGTTTCCTGGGCGTTGAGAGTGTTGGCAAGCTGAGCCCCCTCTACCTGCTCCCTGGCGTGTGGGAGGCTGCAAGGTGGACCGCTGTTCAGGGAGCAGCCTGCCCCCCCCCCCCCGCCCAATGCTCCCCCTGACTGCTCACGGTTCCCTGGAATCCATCACCGAAAGTCACGGACCAATGGAAGTCTCAAGCCCAAACTACAAAAAAAAAAAAAAAAACCCAAAAACAAACAAACAAACAAAACAACAACAACAACAACAAAAAACCCACCCCAAACCATAACAAACAAACAAACAAAAACAGTAAAAACAAAGGGTGGTGTGAAACACGCACACACATTAAGCATAACCACAGCCAAATTTGAATTTTAAACGAGTCGTTCTCACTTCCCTATTACCACTTTGTTTTGTCTACAGCAGGGAAGCTGATCAGAATTTTGTAATCTCTGGAAAGATGGATTACCAAAGGTGGCAGTCTGAATTTGACCGCCGGACCCACTGCCCACGCGCAAAGACCCCATTCCCCACCGACCTAAAGAACCTACATCATAACGGTTTTGTTTTTGGGCAAACAAGAGGACGGCACTAATTATCCAGGTAAAACAGGACACGTGGAACTCAGAAAACGCTCCTGGAGATGAGGCCATTAATAGTCACGCCTGAGAGTGGGAAACGCCGAACCGTGAGGTTGACCCGAAGGAAAAGGACAGTTTGGTTGCCTTAGTGAAGTTGATTCACTAGCCGTGTGAGGGTGACACCGAGGATCTTTCCACGAAGAAGCAAAAACGAGGTAGAGTTCAATCCCTGTTCAGTTTCACCCGAACTGGACGGTGTCTCTGTGCTTGCAATTCCCCCTTCGACTTGAGAAGGAAGAAAGAATCACAACTCTGGAGAAAGGGAGGAAGGAAGAGCGGTAAGGTGGTGATGAGATGCCAAATGAATTATAGAGAGTCTGTCCAGAAAGGCAGGGAGGCGGTGCTCTTGAGAATTCAGCCAAGGAGAACAGTGGAAACCAATAAATTATTTTGGCTGCTGAGAATAAAAACCTGTTGGTGGAAAAGACGTGGAACCAGTCACTGGGAAGGAAAGGAAGGGAGTGTCAAGTGAGATTTCGATTTGGTGCCAGCTCCTCTGAAGTTGTAAGAGGCAGCTAGTACAGTGGCTGCTGTCCTCTTCCTCCATTGGCAGCTCCCTGGGGCCGTGCCGTGCAACGCAGCATCTCCCTTTTGCCAATTGGAGCAAGAGGAGAAATGTTCCTCGTTAAAACCTGAGCCACTGGGGCACTTGGGTGGCTCAGTGGGTTAAAGCCTCTGCTTTCGGCTCAGGTCATGATCTCAGGGTCTTGGGATCAAGCCCCGCATTGGGCTCTCTGCTCAGCGAGGAGCCTGTTTCCTCCTCCTCTCTCTCTGCCTGCTTCTCTGCCTATTTGTGATCTCTGTCTGTCAAATGAATGAATAAAATCTTTAAAAAAAAAAAAAAAAAAGAGCCACTCATACATTTATCAAATCTCGCATCTTCCTATGTGTGCCCACACCAGGGATCAGCAAACGACAAAATGCCATTCATACCTTAAGAAAAAGAAAACCCAAACCAAAAGGCACCTCTGAGGGACGCAAGCACTCTGGCAGAGTCCTCTCCGAGCCCAAGTCCACGGACGTGCAGTCTTGTCGAAATCACTGCTAATTAATACCTTTTCACTTCCTGCTGAAAGAAAAACAATTTACAATTAAGTCAGGCAGCCCACGCAAAATCACTCTAACACCTTCTATGTATGTTTTGAAACGTGCTCTCACATTTCATGATCCGTTTACTTTACAAGATGGGTAAACGGCACACAATTATGGCGATAATGTGGCTGAGGTGTTTGGTTTTTATCTCTTCGCAGTAAATTGTGGTTGTTCAAGCCTTCACGGTAATATTTGCATCCCTCTCTCAATTTCTTCCTATCACTTGACAATAAATATGAGTTTTTTTTTAATTGTATCACCTATTCAAATAGCACCATAATTTAAGAATTTCTTGGTAGGCACGATTCAACTAAATTAATTACACTAACAAAGATATTCTGGGGTCTCTGCATCTGAAAATATAGTATTAAGTATCTTAGCTCTGTTGTGTGTCGTTTTTCTCTGCATAGGCAAAAAGTGCTGTCTGGATAATTGAGCAGGCAATTTTGCTTTTGAATGATACTATCAAAGGACACAAGGATTTAATTTCAGATTTTTTTTTTTTATTAGAAGACTACATTCCACATGTAATTCTCAGCACTGGATCGGGGCTGACTGACTTCAGAAATTCATGAGCAGCTAGAAGGAATGTCCCAAATCAAAGTCAGGGCTGTGGGGAGAGATGGACCATGGAGGGCTTCTGGCATCTTAGACCTGGCCTCTTTATTGCTCATTCCCTCTGAAATGTCCTTAGTCTACCTTTGCCAGAGGCATTCTCAGACATGAGTAAAGGGAGCCTGATAGGCTGTTTGTAGAGGTCCAAAAGGATTAAGCTTTGAAGGTGACAGTCCTGTTAGGATAATCTCCTTCAAAACTCACTCAACAGTTGAGGGTCATATCCTTATTATACCTTTTGCCTGTTGGCTCTCTCCTGGGCGCAGTCTCAAATCGTTCTTGAAAATGGTGTCTTAAGAAACTAGGCAATCTCACCTTTGTAGAGTGCAGTAGGAAACCATGGTAATGTCACAGTGAGCCTTCCACTCCAGTGACATGGGTGGCCTCCCATTAATTAGGTTAGGGAAATGCAGAATTAAATTGCCATATGGGAGAGTAAAATGACATACCCACCCTTTTTGTTTCATGCCTCCTGAATTTTCAATGCAGTGAACATGGTCACAGCCAAAACCATCCTTCAAGACTCTCTGACATTTTAAGATGTATGGGGTTGACTTTATTCTAAAGTGCTTCTCCCCAGTCCCCACACCAACACACCAAGTCTACTGAAAAATGCAAGCCTAAATGGTCATCTATATGACAATAATGACAACTAAACTCTGCCAATACCACTCTGCGTTTTACAAAGTGGCTTTGCAAATATCAGCCCATTTGTTTGTGAACTCAAGATTCCTTGCACTTGACAGTGGTGGTGGTGGGTGGGTAGAACCATGTGGGGTTTGATTTTTTTTTTTAATTGTAATAGGAATCAAAGCAAAGGGAGATGTAATCATTCTGCTCTGTAGCTCTCCCTCTGCCCATCTCTCTCCCTCTCCATGAACTCCAGATCTGTGCTGAGCTCTGTGGACCCTCATTACATTTTACTTGGGTGCTATTCTTCAAGGGCCGTCCATGGCCGTTCATAAGGCCCCCCTAGAATGGCAGGAGGTGACCATTTCCTGCTTCTCTGGGGATCACCCATTCTGAAATGTGACTCTTCCATTCTTCTCTAATCTTTAGAACTGATGGGGGAGCAGGTTTATGCTGCAAAGCCAGCACAGCTGTTTTGTGACTCATGGGAATATCATATTTAGCATGTTTTCCCCAGTGAAATGTATTTATTTAGATGACACATAATACTGTTTAAAAGCCAATGCTCCTTTGCTCTTACACTCAGCCTTATGGAAGAAAACAGAGGAGTGAAAAAGGCAGAATGTGCTCATTTGAGAGAGCCAGCTGGTCGGAGAGTTCTCTTGGGCCATTCATGCAATGAGCTCACACTAGAAATCTAAACAAGAGGGAAATTGACACTGGGCATTGAACTACAGGGCACAAGAAATAGGAAGTAGCTTTGTAGCCAGCTCAGCCTAAGTATCTGTGGTTCACAAATCTTGCCACAGGGGCTGGAAGATCACTGATTGCACACAAGCATTCTGGAGAGAAAAACACAGCCATCTACCACTTGAGTTGATAGGGCATCTCGGGAAGTGATGGCAGCATTATGGCTTTTGTCCTCTCTGTAGGTCAGCCTCTGGAAGGTAACAAGACCATTAGCACTTGAACAAGCCAGATGGCCCACTCAGCAGATAACAGGCTCCCTGTGCACCACTCCCCCCAACTAGCCTTGACCCAGTCCCCTAGTTCAGCTGTTTCCAGATTTGGCAACACTGTGACTTACTCAGCTAGAGCTCAGAACCTCCCCCAAATATAAGGAATGGAAGGCGGAATGTAGAAATGACATTAATGTGTAAGTGACAGACAGCCTTCCTTTTCCCTTTTTTATTGTTCTTGATGTCTGGAGCACAGTGACTTTGCTGAAGCAGTATGCTGAGGGCACTCTCCAAGGGCTCCCATTTTATTAAGTATATCACCTTGAACTTGCTCACATTTGATTTCATTTCCTTCCTTCCTGCCCACCTGTATGGTCTTAAGATCTTCTTGTTTCTCTGTCACCAATTTCCCATCCCTTGTCCTTTTATCTGTTAACCCTGAACTTTCTCTGTGCCCACCCCCCACCTCCTTCAGCTCTTGTAAAAGAATATTAAATTAAACTGGCTGGCACTGATCTTTCACGAGTATTGCTCTTTGCACCTCCCTTTGGAGGAATGTCTGTGTCCCCTTACTACTACCATTTGCTCCTTGATCTCTATCATTCCCCACCGGTGTCAAAACAGTCCTCATCTCAATTGGTCAGTGGCTCAATTATTTCAAAAGGTCTTTAGTGAGTAAAATTCTTTGAAGTCTTGAAAGTTTGAGCACATGTTTTTCAAACCTTTTGTAGGAGTGAACCCCTTAGTTACCCACTGTTGTCACCGCTAGACACACAGAAGGGTGTGAATGTGTAGATCAAGACCAGAGAAGGTACCCAATCAAAAAACACCTGGTTATGAATAACAATAAGGAACCCAGGGAACACTGCAACACAGAAAACATCTCTTTCCTGCCCTGGCTTGTCTGTCAGTCCTTTTAGAATCAGACTCAGATAAAGGCTAAATGGGAGCCCACCTTCCACAGGCCACCCTCCAGCCTCCCCTTCCAACTCAGTCCCCAGTGCAGGTCCCAGGGTCCAGCTTCTGGCTTCCTGCACAGTCAAAGCCAAGGAAACTACTGTTCTTTGTTCTGTGTTGGAGGACAGGGGAGAGTATCACAGTGTTCTGTGGATACAGCGATAAGATGGTGATAACAGTGATGAAGATGGTGGTGATGATGGTGATGATGGTGATGGTGGTGATGGTGATAACAGTAGCCATGAATAGCACCAAGGCACCATCCTAGTAGTTGGCATGTATTAACTCATTCAATCCTCAGGACATCCTGATGAGTATAATGAGTATTATTATCATAATCAAACTCATTTTATAAAGAAAGAAACTGGGGCCCAGAGCCATTGAATAACTTGCTTAAGGCAACATAGTGAGTAAAGTCAGAGGTAAGATTTAGACCCAGACCGTCTGCCTGCAAAGCTCATGCCCTCAGCCACTGCACCGAAGGTCCAGATGCTTTAGAGTTTTTGAGGCAGTAAATCTAGAAGCAAATGAACTTGCATTACTATTATGTAGAACTATCATTAATTACATTTGGCAACCCCTTAAGCAGTGAGGAGGGGATAGGACATGAGGGGGTCAGAGAACTCCGCCATACCACCCCTTTTCTCAAAAGGAATCTTACAGAGAAAATAAATACAAGCAAAGCTGTTTCGGGAAAACAGGGGAGGAGGCCTGGAGTCTTAATTCCTGACCTCTTTGAAGACCCTCCAAAGTGGCCCTAGGGTGCTGTGGAACTCAGTTGGAAAGTTCTTTGGTTCCAGGAATGATGCATGATACCAGTCACCATTTATTACCTACCTGCTTGCTACCTGGCAGGTGCTTTCCTTATCAGTTTTAATCCCCAACATTGCCTTAAAAGTGAGGAGTGATTATCCTCATTTTACAGGCTCAGGCTAGTTTTCAAGCAGCCCAAGTTTCCTTAGTTTAGTTGGGGGCAGAATCCTGGGGTTGGAGCCAGGACAGCATGGCTGGGAAAACCTCCTCTCTCCCAGACAGATGGGCTGCTTGCTCTGGGTTATGCAGGGAATGAGAGCCATCCGTATCCCTTGGTGCCCATGCTGACTCACCCTCTTGGGCCTTGGAGGACTCCAGGGTAGCCGTCTGGTGTGATGGCTCTGGGCGGTACCTGCGTGGTTGCTTCTGCTCCCTTTTCCTCCTTGCCCCGTCCACGGTTTCCTCTTCTTTCTCTTCTTACTTTCAGCTGGGTCCAGATGGAGGCTGAGAGCTGACTCATCTGTGCTGTAATTCCCCAGGCCCCGGTGGGGCGCTCTTACGGACAGGGTCACATCTGTGAGCCTGCATCCTCTTCAGCACGGCAGCCATTTGCACTGACAGGTCCCACACTCCTGCCAACCGACCATCCCGATTTCATCCTTGAGCTCCCGCAGCTCTGTCAGGTGGATGCCATCTGTTTGCAGCGATTTATCTGCCCTCGCTTCTTTCCAGCCTGGCTTAGAACATCTCCGTATTGACCATGGTTTGATCTAGTACCTGTCTACAGTAGAAGCCATTTGAGCCGCCTCTGTAGACCGAGGCTAGAAGTCCATTCAATCTGTTAACTGATTTCTTTTCATCCTTTCCCCCGTAGAGAACATCTATGAGTCCTACCATCCTTTTTCAAACGTGGAGTGAGCCACTGGGTTGGTGGCTTGCGCTCTCCTGGCAGGATGCTGACCTTGTCTGTGATCAGGGAGTTGTGTTGCTTAGTGACTGAAGTATCAGCTTCAGAGCCAGACTGACCTGTGAGAACGCCCTCTTTCCACCACTGCCCATCTGGGGAGCTGGCTGGACCACTACCACTTTCTCTCCCTTTAGGCGACAGCTCCCCCCATGCTTCATTCTGGTGCTTGTGCCAAGGTCACCGATCGCAGGACACTATTCCCTTGGCCACAGTGATTGGTCCAGTGATGGGTCAGCCAGAATCCTTTCTTGAAATTTTTCTAAGAGAGCCTGGGAAGAGCTATTTCTATTCAGACACACAATCCAGATCTTGAAAGAAGAGGATCTAAGGCCCTTCCTCACTTCTCCAGTGGAAAAAAATCTACTCGATGCAGGTGAGAGAGATGGCAATAAGCACTGAGAACGAGAGTCAAGGGGTGGGGAGGAATCAGGAAATATGGCAGACATAGGAGGTTGGCACCCCTAGAAACCAGTTTCTGTGGTCTCCAGAGCTAGAGTGGCACCATGCCTTTCCAGTTATGGGACAAGGAGTCCTTTATCCCTTGAGCTAATGTATTGTAGTCCTGTTAATTATAACCAACGTGTCCAGATTAATCTAGCTCCCCAAATGAGTTTCCTACGAATCTCTGGAAGTCTTCCTCTTTAATATCATCAAAAGGCCTATTTTCAGGGGATTGCTTTGAAAGTCTTTTGCAAACTACATAACAAAATCTGGGGGACCAAATTGTGTCTGGCTCTGTTCAGAGAATTCTCTGTTGCTGTTCGGACAAGCTCCTCCTCCTCTCCTTCTCCTTCTTTTCGCCCTCCCTCTCCCCTCCCTCTCCCCTTCCCCACCCCTCCCCTCTCTCCCCCTCCCCTCCTCCTCCACTTCGTCCTTCTCTTTCTTCCTTTCAGTGATCCAAACTTCTTATAGAGCGTTTTTGTACCTCATCAAATACCGTCGCCATTTTTTGAGATAAGAATCTATTCATTCCGTCAACACACCTACTATGTGCCCATCTCTGTTCTTGGCACTGGGAATACACTGGTGAAAAAGACAAAGCCCCCACCTTCACGAACTTATATTCCAGTGGGAGAGACAAACAAACAAGTGAGTAAATACACAATATAATTTCAGGTGGAAGTAAGTTCTAAGAAGAACAAGTAGATCAACTCAAAGAGTGGCAGGGGGGTCGGGTGCCACTTTAGACAAGGTGTTGCTACGTCATCATAGACGGCCTTTCTGCAGAGCTGGCATTAAGCCAGCAACCTTAAATCAACTCATGGAATAAGCCAATGGGAATAGCATTCCAGGGCAAGTCCAAAGACCCTGAAGCAGGAATAAAACTGGCATAATGTAAGAGAGCAAGGCCAACTGGATAGCATGAAAGTGAGGGGCAGGTCTGGGCATCTGTTAGCCCAGACAGTATCTTTGTGTTAATTAGAAAAAGGTATGCCTTCTAGGTAGACTAATTACCATCAGCCATCATTGTTCAGGCCACAACCTGGACAACTGTACCTGGTAGTCCTGAAGAAAGTCTTAGGAGATAAGGTCAGAGAGAAACTGGAACCAGCTCATGTAGGAAGAACATTGATTGGATTTTACTCCAGTGAGAAATATTACATAAGCCACATATGTAATTTAACATTTTCCAACAGGTACATTTTAAAAAGTAAGAGAAACAGGTGGAATTATTTTAATAATATGTTATTTAACCAATATATTCAGAATATTAACATGTGAACATGCAATCAATATAAAAATTAATGAGATGTTTGTCATTAGTTTTATCATACTATTTTTTTTCCCGAAGTCTGGTGTATATCTTACATTATTAGCACAACTAAGGTGCCGAGTTTTTATCTGAAATACTTGATCAGTATTTAGATTTCATAAGTTTACAGCGGAAGAAGTAGATTTACATATCCAGGTTGTCCAAACATACTTAGAGGTTTTCTAATAATTGAATTTGGCATCAGCCTTTAAATTAAATTTTTAAATTTAAATTAAATCAAATTAGAATGGATTTCCTCAGTTTAGGAACCACATTGCATGCTCAACAGCCACTTGGGCTCACAGCTCCTGAATTAGACAGGCAGGGCTAAGTGTTGTGGGAGTGACTGTAGGGCTGAGAGCACAGATTAGTCCACAGACCTTTAAGAAGGAGAGTTCTGGAAGCTGTGTGGAGAATAGACTGGTAAAGGGAGGCCATTCTAACAGTCCAGGCAGGAAATGATAGTGATGTGTAGGGACACTAGGCTGGCAAGACAGGGCTGACCGGGAGCTGTTCCAAGCTGTAGATTCCCAGACTTTGTGGGGAGAAAACAAGAATGACTCCAGAGCCCAGGGAGACTTTCGGGGACACTAATGGTGTTAAACTTCAAGACTCCAATGTGGGCTTCTCTCCAAGGCTTGGATTTTTGTGATGTGTGTGATATTTGTCAATTTTTTCAAATGTGTTAATTTGTGGTGAGTTTTTACTCATTCTAAATAAATATTCACTTTCATTCTTTCTCCTTTTAAAATATTTTATTTATTTATTGACAGAAAGAGAAAGCACAGAAGCAGGGGGAGTGGGAGAGGGAGAAGCAGGCTCCCAGCTGAGCAAGGAGCCAGATGTTGGACTCAATTCCAGGACCCTGGGATCAGGACCATAAACCACCCAGCAAGGGTAAAATGACGCCTCTATCTCCATGTTTCTCTGTAATGCTGCACTGTTCATCCACTAAGCTTTGTTAAGACAGTGTTCTGGTTTTCACAAACTTACTGATTCTTTTTCATGCTCTCTTCATGTTTTGCTAGAGCACACTTTTGACCATATTGTCCTTCTAGAGGGAGCAGGTAAGCAGATGAGCTAATTCTTGGGTATGTGCTTCTCCCCACAACCCCAGCAGACAATGAATTTGTGGTCTTTCCATGATAGGTAAAATGTCGATTTGCAGCCAGATGCCTTGGCTCAGTCATGATTTTGCCCCACTCACTGTGTGACTCTGGGCACATCGCTAACCCTCTCTGAGTCTCATCAGTTCAACATGGACCATCACACCTACTACAGGGTAGTTACAAGGATTAAATGAGACACTCCATGGAAAAATATCAGCCATTTGCCTCATGGACAGTAAGTGCTCAGTCATTAATTGCTATTATTTTGTCTATTTTTTGGGTGCCTTTCCTCCATGACTTCCTGCTCCAATCATTGTCCGTTAGTCAAGGCCAGGGTCCTAAAGCGCCTGCAGCAGGAAAGAGTCAGGCAGCCCATCACCCTCTATGAGGACTTGGCCATTGCAGAACCTTAACCAAGCAGTCGAAGTTCATGTCCCCAGCAATGGGTCCACTTGATGCTGTGTGTCCCGACACAAGGCACTGACAAGGCCTTATCAGCCTCATTCTTGTCCAAAGGCTGGATATGAATGTGAGCAGGAGGAAACACTCAGCAGATGCACAAACTGAGGCATTGGAAAGGACAATTGGCCTGGACTCTTGCAAAACATTCAATATCATGAAAATCAAGCCAGCAAAACAAGGCGGGGCATGCTCCGAGCGGAGCGACTGAGGGACAGAGCAGACACACAGCACAGGCTTGCCCTGATGTGTCCCAGGGCAGGTAAGAGAAAACAAAACAAAGCGGCTGCAAAATCCATTCAGGGAACAGGTGGGGAAGTGTATCCACACCTGAGGTCATATGAATTCTCCGTGGGAGGTCGGCATCAGAATCCTTGTCAGCGCAACACGGACATGGATACCTCCTGTACGCACCACGCCGAATGGTGAGGATTCAGTGAGAGGTTCTATGTAAACAAAAAAATAAGAGACTGTCCTTATTTTGAGGAGAAGCCTGAGGAATGATTCCAAGGTGACGGGGAAGTTCAGAGAAGAGAAAGAGAAGGAGGACGGGGAGGGAAAGAGACAGGGAATAGCACACCGTTCATCCTGGTAAATCTAGCGGAAATGTACGGGCATGTTCATGGTACCATTCTTTCAACTTTTCCATAGGTTTCAAATTAAAAAAAAAAAAAAAATGACACTGACCTTCAAAGCCACTTGACCTTTATGTTATGTTCCATAAGACGTTGGGCCCACCTGTGCCTGGCAATGAAAGGTTTCCATCAAGTGTGGATTAAATTTGGCTCATTTCAAGTGCTGGGTGATGTTTCTCTCCAAACGTTGTCGTCTCCAGGCAGGGCATGCGGGGTGGGTGGTGAGTACTGCAAAGCGGTCCTGTCACGTGGGATGGAGTTGCCACACGCCGGGATTCCTTGGCATGTCCTTCCTCAGAGAAGTGTCCATGCACCGCTGCTGCATTCCTCTCTCTCTCTGGCCGGCTTTGCTTCTTCCATCTGACCTCCCCTTCCTTCTGGCATAGATTTTGGCCAAAAAGCCCGTCTCATCAATTGTCCACCTGCCACCAGTTCTCCCAGATGCCAGCTACGTTAAGATCTGCACTCACTGCCAAGGATCCAGAAGAGCCATCTTCTTATTTAGGCTCCTGGCATTGGGATATATAATCTGGCTTTGTCTGTCTCAGCCTACCTAATCTCTCATTCGATGGGTCAGGTTCTGCCTACTCCATTTATTTTATTTTATTTTTTAAAAGATTTATTTGTTTGAGAGAATGTGCATGCACGTAGCACCCAGGGTCAGGAAGGACAGGGAGAGAGAAAGAGTCCCACGCAGACTGCACTCAGCACAGAGCCTGACGTGGTGCTTGATCCCGGGACCCTGAGATCCCAAGATCCTGAGACCATGACCTGAGCTGAAATCAAGAGTTGGATGCTTTTTTTTTTTTTTTTTAAAGATTTTATTTATTTATTTGACAGACAGAGATCACAAGTGTGCAGAGAGGCAGGCAGAGAGAGAGGAGGAAGCAGGCTCCCCGCTGAGCAGAGAGCCTGATGCGGGGCTCGATCCCAGCACCCTGGGATCATGACCTGAGCCGAAGGCAGAGGCTTAACCCACTGAGCCACCCAGGCACCCCAAGAGTTGGATGCTTAATCAACTGAGCCACTCAGCTTCCCCTATTGCATTTATTTATTTATTTATTTATTTATTTATTTATTTATTTAAAAGAAGGCTACAAGGCTTTCCTCTTGACCTCCAGCATGGAAGCCTCATCAATATCATTTGCTGGCTTCCTCGAATTTTACATTTGGAAAATCTAATGAAACAAATGGTGGACCTTGGTAAACTCCTATAAAGGAACCAGTCGTAGTTGAGCTGTGATAGCAGAAGAGTCCTTCATATTAGAATTCATTGTGTGTCTTCTAGGCTAGGCTGTAAGTTCCTTGAGGACAGGGACTGTGTCCTATCCTCTGGGCCTCCAGCTGTGTCTGTGTTTAGTGGGAACTCAACACATGTGTCAGGTAAAAGAAACATACCTACCGCTTTGATCACTCAGAAGCAACAAGCCGGTCACCCTCGGACAGCAGAAGGTTAACAACCTGTGAAGGCCTCCCTGATCTTTTATGTCTTCAATGTCATTGTTATGCAATAAAAGTGTTTGCAGGGGATTCCCTGGACTTAAGGGAAAGGAGGGAGGATTCAGTACAACCTATATTTATTGACCAGTAGTCAAGGCCTCTTGCTTTCATCCAACAAACTCTATTGGGAGCTGCATTCCCGAAGCAGCCCTGGGCACCAAGGATAAAAGACCGAAGGACCACTGGTTGTCCTTAAGGAACCCCCAGTATCTTAGGGGAAGAAGACAAAATACACAAGTCCCGGTCAGATGAAGCAGAGAAAAGTAATTGTCTCGGAAAGAAAGAGGAAAACATTCCTCCAGAGTCCCACTTTGAAATGTTCAGGAAAGCTATCCGGATAAGAAATTTGCAAAGTGGGGTGCCTGGATGGCTCAGTTGTTAAGCGGTCTGCCTTTGGCTCAGGTCATGATCCCAGCGTCCTGGGATCAAACCCTGCATCGGGCTCCCTGCACAGCAGGAAGCCTGCTTCTCCCTCTCCCACTCCCCCTGCTGTGTTCCCTCTCTCACTGTGTCTCTATCAAATAAATAAATAGAATCTTTAAGGGAAAAAAAAAGAGATTTGCAAAGTAACAGGAACAACAATATTTGTAGAGCTTGCTCGAATCACTGAACATTTTAGTTGTAGGTTCTCATCTACATGAAACATGCTCCTTTTTTCCTAGAAGAGGAAACTCAGACTCCAGGAGGGAAAGTGGCCTGGCTTGGATCCTGCAGTGGGCCGGCTGGGGGTGGGGGGGCCAAGCCAGGACCTTCAGGCCCTGCTTTTCCTCTGAGGAATGGGTGTGAAACACTGGCTGCTCAGAGGGCTCATCAGTTCGCCCGCATGCAGACTCTACAGGCCTGGGGTCACTCTGTTTCTAAAGCTCCTTTGGTGATACTAAAGAGGACCACTGTGTATCCATCATACCTTTTATTCTGTGTTTCTGATGCTTGCTGGCCCTGGAGGAGCTGGCCTCCCAAGGTTAACCAATCCCTAGAGAAGTGCCCCTTACACGTGCAAACCAATCAGCCCAGAGCCCACTCCCTAATACTCTCCTCCATGGCCTCAGGTGGGGGGACAGCCAAGGATACCCGTTATGCCCCCCAAGCACAATGAAATTATCCAAACTAACCATACTAAGCCCGATGCCCCTGCCTTGACATTCCTTCTTGAGAAAACAATAGCGAAGGCCTTTGGGCACATTTCTCCTTCTAGCCGCTGCCTTCTGGCAGACCCTGGGGCTCACCATCGGGACCTGTGTGGCAGGGAGGATGCTCTCCTTGTGGAACTGTGAGTAGCAAACTATCTTTTCAATGCCAATCATCTCTTGATTATTGGCCTTACCTAAATTATAATAAAACCTATATTTAAAAACAGTGACTTTGGGGTGCCTAGGTGGCTCAGTGGGTTAAAGTCTCTGCCTTCAGCTCAGGTCATGATCCCAGGGTCCTGGGATTGAGCCCCACATCAGGCTCTCTGCTCAGCAGGAAGCTTGCTTCCCTTCCTCCCTCTCTGCCTACTTGTGATGTCTGCCTGTCAAATAAATAAATAAAATCTTAAAAAAAAAATAAAATAAAAGCAATGACCTTAGAGATGAAACCAATGAAGACTTTGCAGATCCCCAGGAATTTGGGATCATCCCCATTGAGAGGTCTGTTTTTTCTCTTCCCCTTAAACAGAGTGACTTCCCTATTATCTGGTTTACATAATGGGACTTTTTTTTTTTTAAGATTTTATTTATTTTTTTGACAGAGAGAGATCACAAGGAGGCAGAGAGGCAGGCAGAGAAAGCAAGGGGGAAGCAGACTCCCTGCTGAGCAAGGAGTCGGATGTGGGGCTTGATCTCAGGACCTTGAGATCATGACCTGAGCTGAAGGCAGAGGCTTAACCCACTGAGCCACCCAGGCGCCCTGGGACTTTTTTTTTTTTTTTTAATAAGATTTTATTTATTTATTTGACAGAGAGAGAGCAAGCAGGTAGAGTGGCAGGCAGAGAGAGAGAGGGAGAAGCAGGCTTCTCTCTAAGCAGCAATGCCCACATGGGGTTCGATCCCAGGATCCCGGGATCATGACCTGAGCCAAAGGCAGACACTCAATAAATTGAGCCACCCAGCGCCCCCATAATGGACCTTTTAAACATAATTCAGATGACAGCACTCTCTGGTTTAGAACATGGCTATGACTGCCCAAACCTGAAGTTCCTATCATGGCTTTGAATGCCCTCCTCCCACTCCCGGCTGACCTCACCTCTACCACATGGGCCTCTTAGCTACTCAGGAACCCTGCGGGGTTTCTCGAGCTGCCTGCAACACTTTTCCCGAGACAATCTCATACTCAACCCCTCTTCCCTTCCTTTCTCCCTCCTCCTCTCCGGTCTTTGCCGAAATGTCACCTTCTCCATGGGGATATACTGCCTTCTCTGTTCTGTCTTCTCTTTTTCCCATTGCACTTATTATCCTTGAATATGTGGTGTAATTATTTATTGTGCTTATTGTCTTGTCTCTGCTCTCCTCCCCTCCCCAAGTAAGGAACTTACTCCCCAAGTAAGGAACTTTGGTTCCCTGATGTATTCTAAGAACCCAGAAAAGCGCACAGCACAGAGAAGGCATTAAATTATTATTTGTTGAATGAATAAATCTCCTCTCCAGAATCGTTAAACAAAATTTCCTAAAAAAGAGGTTGGGGACTGCTCAGTCGCTCAGCGGGTTAAGCGCCTGCCTTGAGCTCAGGTCATGATCCTAGGATCTGGAATTGAGTCCCGCATTGGGCTCCCTGCTCTGCAGGGAACCTGCTTCTCCCTCTGCCTGCTGCTCCCCCTGCTTGTGCTCTCTCTCTCTCTCTCTGGCAAATAAATGAATTTTAAAATTAAAATATTAATTTTAATTAATTAATTTAATTAATTAATTTAATATTAATATTTTTTAAAAAAGAGTTTGCGGGGTGTTTGGCTGACCCCAGTCAGGAGAGCATGTAGCTCCTGATCTCAGGATCATGAGTTCAAGCCCATATTGAGGGTAGAGCCTACTTTAAAAAGAAAAAAAAAAAAAAGAGGAGTTTGCAAATGGCTTGCCTAAATCTCTTTGACCATTTTCATGTCAAGGGTGGGAGGGGCCTTCAAGATGTCCGCTGTAAAATTGTCAGGGAGGGGTCTTCCAGCGAGACCGTGAGAATGGTCAAGTGAATGTCACTTCTGCTCTGGGCGAAATGGTGAATTACGGTAAGTAGTGTGATCATCCAGCACCAAAGGAAAGGAAAGATTCTGGGAGAAAAGCATCATTTATTTTGATACAGAAACAGAGCTTGATGACATCTCTTTTAGGGAGTCAACACATACAAAAGGAAACACATGGAAATAACATTTCAGGTTTTCAAAGAGCCCTGGATGAGACTCTGCACCGAAATCTATTTTTAAACCTTCAGCTGGCACAGTGTGGAGTGGGCAGGGGAGGGTGCCTTAATGGATGAGACTATGACTTGGGGGCAGAGGGAGACAGAGCAGAGATGAACAGACAGCTGTGGCCTGAACAGTGTCAACCATAGGGACCCTGGCAAGGAGCCCCGGAAATGGCCCTTTGTGGTGTTTTTGCAAACAATGTGACAGAAAATGTGCCCGGTGAAGCCAGGGACTCAGCACGTGACCTTGGACCTTCCTGGGTGTTGAGACGCCAGGCCAAAGGAGACAAACGGAAGGAGGTCTTCAGGGCTGAGTGCGAGAGCAGATCAGTGGTGAGCAAGCCTCGCTGGGGCTGGCTCTGGTCATGCACCCAGGGAAAAAGAACTTGGAGCTGTCAGCCGCCACCCAAGGAGAGGGCTGAAGAGGCACCGTGCACTATTTCTGGAACATGTCAGCCAAGATGAGGACGGAGTACTGGATCCTCTGGGTCATGAAAGATAGTTTATCATCCGGCCACATTAGGAAATTCTCATCCTCCAGTGTTCTCTCCCCACGTCCTCCACCCTGGCCAGGGTTGGTCCTCCCTCTTAACTTTCCCTGCTCTCCCTTTGTGATTCCTTGCCTCTGAAAAGGGTGTTTCCTTCTGCAGAGAGGGCCCAGGATCCTGTAAGTTCCTAATACCTCTTCAATCCTAACTCAAACTCCTCCCTCTCGATGAGACCTCCAGGGACAGAAGGGGCTCTGCCATCGCTGCTCACAGTTAAAACCTCCTTCTTTGAAACATGTTAAGGTTATCTGCTTAAAGCTGGCCTCCTGCACTGTGAGCTCCTCAAAAATGAGAAGTGGGCCATATACAGTAGGTGCTCAGTAACTATTTAGTGGAGAGATACTGTGTGTATTTCAGGATAGATGCATGGAGTGGAGGAATGTCCCGAGCCAGCCACACTGGCCCCGGGGGAGGGAAGAGCATGGTGGGGAGGCAGGTGTCTTCAGCATGGAAAAGGGACAGCTCCCGAGGATGCAAGTACCACCTAGAAACCCTTGAACGTTGTCAAGGCAGTGGACAGGGGCACAAAATACTGGACCATGAGGACACCAGGGAGAGGAGGCAACCCTCCATGCTTCAGAAACACTTTGAAACATTTATTTGTCACAAAAAAAGGGAAGCAGCTTTGTATCTTTCTGTTAACAAAGCATCGCATTTAAAAAATATATATAAAATCAACTTTGTTTTGGGGGACATTTAAATACAATTAAACACTGGGACTGCTTAGTTCCAGGAGCTTTGACAAATGTACACGCCCCCTAACTATCCTCACTGTCATGATGTAGAATGTGTCTGTCTGCCCCAGAAAAGCTCCCAGGTGCCCCTTTGGAGTCAATCACTCCCATCCCCCACCCCAGGCAACCAATCTGCTTCCTTTTGCTGTAGATTGGTTTGCCTGCTCTAGAGCCTCTCAGGGACATGGCCGTGTCTGGCTTCTTTCTCTCATCATCGTGTTTTTGAGATCCAACCCCGCTGTTGCAGGTGTCAGTAGCAGGGTCATTTTTTTTTTCGTCGATTCATAGTATTTCACTGTGGGACCGTGGTACTGTTTATCTATTTACCTACTGAGAATATTCAAGTTGCTTCCAGTTTGGGTCTGTTGTGGATAAAATCTCCATAAACATTTAAGTAGAAGTCTTTTTGCGGGTAAGGCACAGTGCAGACAGAGTGGTTACCAAATAAAATAGAAGGGACAGAATCTCAGATTTGGAAGGGGAGTCGATAGGAGTCTTACTTGTTATTGAGTCCAGCCCTCTGCCTGCTGCTTTCTCTTCTATATCGCATCCCTGAAACCTGGCTGCTTGGTCTTTACTTACCGCCATGGACAAGGAACTCACTACCTATCAAAGAAGCTTATTTAGTGGGGTTAAGCTCCAAATTCTAGAAAGTTCTCCCTTCACTGAATTTCACCTGACCCCTGAATAGGGACCACCCTCCCCCCCACCCTCCCCTCCACCCCCCCCGTGCCAAAATGCAGTCTACTAACGTGCGCAGAGTCAGGTGTGTAAAAATAGCCACCACTTCACCTGAAGTGTTTCCCATTTTAGTCTACAGATCCTTGGCTGTGCCAACCATTTCACTAGATTTATGGCTCTAGCTTGTGGCTGTCACTCTTAACCTGGGCCACTCATTACTGAACACATCACTCCCACCATGTTCAAGTCAGTCCGACACTGGCCAGCTCATCCTGTTCTCTGCACAACCATGTTGACCCTGCCTTAGCCTGGGACCCCAAGCACACATGGCTAACTCCCACAGAGTGACAGGCAGCCAGAGAGCAGCCTGGAGCCTTTTCTCACATGTGTTCCTATTAAACCATGCCCCTCCCTCCCCCAATCCTGTGCTTCCCACAGTGGGTAGCAGATTTATGGAAATAGTACAGACTTCAAAATACAAATAGTTTCAAAAATGATTCAGGCAACTTCATGGTTGAGAGACCCATAATGGCTTATTATGGCAAACTGGTATGTTCTGTTGCTCAACTCTTGCTTTTCTGGCCGACATCAGGACACATGACAGAACTGGACTGGATGGTTTCTGAGGCCTCTTCTAGCTCTCAAATGTTGTGATTCTTTGTCCTCCCCCCAAACGGCCTTTGGTGCCACTGGTGGTCCCAGAATGAAATCAGTGGGGCCAAGAGGATGGCTCCATTGTATGTTTTCTGAGAAAAGAAGGTAAACAAAAGAGAAAGAAAGGCGAGAACTAGGGAGAAGCAGAAATTCTAAAAATTCCCAATGTCGCTGAGTGTGAGTTTGTGGAAAGGCTGCTCGTTCTTCGTGTGGGAGGGAGAGAGCTGCTAGTCCCGCCTCCGTGTTAAAGCACAACTTATTTTATTTTATTTATTTATTTTTGAAGATTTTATTTATTTATTTGACAGAGAGAGACACAGCGAGAGAAGGAACACAAGCAGGCAGGGGCAGAGGGAGAGGGAGAAGCAGGCTTCCCGCCGAGCAGGGAGCTCGATTCCGGGTTTGATCCCAGGACCCCGGGATCATGACCCAAGCCGAAGGCAGATGCTTACTGACTGAACCACCCAGGTGCCCCAAAGTATAACTTATTTTAATTTACCTCTTGTTTCTTCTAAAATGATATGTATTCATCTTAGACTTCTTAGAAGCTAAGGAAAATTTTAATGAAAAAAAAAAAAACATCAGTGACCCTTAATATTTTGGGGCATTTTCTTCCAGTTCTTTTTTAATGTTTGTTTATCTATCTTTCTGTCCATCCCTCCAGTACATACCCGTGTATTCCAAATTTTGCAAAATAAAAATGGCACAGCTAGTTTTCCCTATTTAATGCGGTCTCGACCATTTTCCTATGTCATTGTTCTTTGAAAAATATACGTTTCATGATTTCATAGTATTCCACAAAGTAGATAAGCCATAATGTACAGTAATTCTTACTCTTAGACATTGAATTCTGTCTGATTTTTTCCTACTACAAACAATGCAGAGATAAGCATTCTGGCACACAAAGCTTCCCATTTTCTGTCATTTTAAAGATATTTCTACTGGAGTATAATCTGGGAGCAAAGCATATGAACTTTCTTAAGGTTCTTCAAATATGAGAATCACCAAGTTACTTCCCACAATCCCTATGTGATTCTGAAGTCATGCTCATCTCTCAGCCAAGAAATTTTCAGAATGACAGAGCAGATAAAATCAGTTTCACTTCCGAATTGAATATACTCAGAAGAGCCAAAGATAAAAGCTATACAGAAAACCCCAAATTTCCCACTAAGGATCCCAAACCTCATAAGAGAGGAATTCTTCTCTCTCTCTCTCTCTCTCTCTTTTTGCACAGAACTCCTTGGGTGAGGAACACAGCCACCACTGGACCCCAGGAGCTCAAGGACAGAGGGGAAGAGGGACAGTGGGCTCCCTGAGAAGAGGGGCAGGGACTGGAAGACCCCAAAGTTTCCTCCTTTAAACATCTGGGTCTGGAAGCACCTTCTGGGCACAGAGTACAGAGCACAGTTGGCCGGCCCAACCCCTTTTCAGATAATGACATACATCCCGGTGGGAAGGGGAGGAGCTTGATCTCCACACCACGTGGTTACTCAAAGACCCTGTAGAAGATTTCCATTTGGCATCTATGTAGCAGCATCCTGGGTTAACAAGAGCAAGGACCGGGAGGTGGGTGGTGGTGCTCTGGAGGCAGGGGCACTGGGCTGGGGAGGCCAGGCTGGGACATTTAACCAGCAGGAATTCCAGGACTAGAAGCTGGAAGTCCAAATTATGGTGTTGGCAGGTACGTTCCTTCTGTAGCCCCTCTCCCTGGCTAGCAGGTGGCCAACCTCTTGCTGTCTCTTCACATGGTGGTCCTTCTTCGTGTGCACCCCTGGTGTCTCTTCATGCTTCCAAATTCCCATTTCTTACCATGACACTGGTCAGATTGGATTAAGGCTTACCCTAATGACCTCATTTTAACAGAATTACCTTTTTAAATACAGTCCCATTCTGAGGTACTGTTAGGACTTTGACAAATGAATTTGATGGAGGGATATAATTCCATCTATAATGTGCCCCTCGTTGAAGGAATGGTTCATGTGGAGGCCTCTGTATTTGTAATCTGATTCCACAGGCTTCTAAGGCAGGTCTAGGAGAAAAGTACCTGCAAAATCCCCTTCCTCCAAGAGTCTCATGGAGCCCCCAGGAAAGATCTCTGGCAGACTGTGTTTTCCAAAATGTGTACAACAATACCTGCTTTGTGTGCTCTTCTACAATGGGAACTTGCTTCCTCTGCATCAAGAGGTAGAGTCTGCTTATGCCTCTCAAATCTTGGCGGGCCTTAGGGATTTGCTTTCCACCAACAGACTGCACTGCAAGTGATGACTTCCAAGGCTACCGCAGAAGGGGCCATCCAGTTTCACAAAAACTGTCTTTCAGATGCTCCTTTGGGGGAATCTGGCAGCCATGTTGTGAGGAAGCCCAAACCACATGTGTGCAGTCTGGCTAATAGTCCCAGTCTAGCCAACCTGCAAGCAATCGCAGCTCAGGGACCAGACCTTGAGTGGAAAGTTCTAGGGGATCCCAGTCCTTAGCCATTTCTCTACCATGCCCTCACTGAATTCCTGACCCTCCAGTGAGCAAAGTGATTGTTTCACATCTCATTTTGGTGTGAAACTGAGCCAAAAGAGAGACTGTGGCTTATTCAAACATATTCAGCTGATGGATGATAGAACTAGATTAAAATCCAGCCCTCGCTGTGTTCCATCCAGAGCTCCTTCAACCATGTACCCTGCTCATATGTGTTAATTGTCTGTTGTGCACCACAACTCTGTTGGGCCCTGAGGAGACACCGGAGACAACTGCATACAGCTCCAGAGTGCAGAATGAGGGCAGGTGGTGGACATTGCGGAAAGGCTGGCTATAATTTTGTGCAAGCGAAACAGTGGGAACCAGAGCTTGCCCCACGTGGAATGATCCCGAAGATGGACACCAAGGGATTGAGCATCTCAGGCAGAAGATGGAACTGAAGGGGTGTTCATATTAGCCCCAAATCATCCATTCAACCTCCTGCCTTGTTCCCAGAGGAATGTAGGATCTTTCTTTCACTTGACTTAGAACTTCCTCTTCTAAACAAAATGCTCTTTAAGATCCTGTTCTCGTGGTGCTGACTGTACAGTATTTGTCTTGCTTACTCCAAGGGCAGGAGACAGTGTCAGGAGACATAGGTTCAAATCTCAGCTCTACCTGTTTGTTACGGGTTGGATAGCCCCAGGGAAGTGATTTAAGCTTCCTGAGCCTTAGTGAAGTGCACAAACATAGCTCCTGTCTCACAGGGGTTGTTGTGAGGATTAAATAAAGTACTTATGTGAAAACCAGGTGTAAAGATGTCTATTGAATCTGTTGCTAAAGTCTGTCCCTTTCTCCAAAGTAATATATATAACCGTCCACCCTCTACTCCCAAAGGCTGCCAATTCTCGTCCTCTTTCTATCCCTAAAATAGCCAGGTCCTCTTTGAGGAGAGCAATAGGAGAGAGAGAAAGAAGAAAAGATGAGCTATGTCTTCCCCAGCTTTGCCTGACCACGCACCAATGAAGCTGTACCCCTCGCCCATCCTCGTGACATCCTTTGGCAGAGGACTGGAGAGCCCTGCCCTCTCCAAGGCCAAGGCTTCACGTCGCAAGATGTCACCAGGGGTCTATTCCACCAATTCTGTTCCTCCAGAACAGAATTAAGAAAGCAAATGGTCATTTTTCTAGCTGCCTAAACAGGAAAACAGGTGTCATTATCCTCCATGGCCTCCTCCCTTTTCTATGGGCCCCACTTCCTAAATAGCTCCTTATTTTGCCTCTTCTCTTCCATCTAACTGTCCCTGTCCTTCCCTATCTAAATGGTCACAAAGGTCTCCTCTCAGGGCTCCTGGCTTCTGACTGCCCAGGCTTCATTCAGTCCATCGCCTGAATAATGTTGCTAAATCACATATGATTATGAAACTCCACTGTTTAAAAACCTTCAGCGGGACTCCGTCATTCTCATGTTCAAGTTCCCACTCTGAGCTTCCTCACATGGCATTCCCTCTGCTTGGAAGCCTGCCTTCTTCTCCAGGCTGTTGATTCAACTCCTGTTTATCCTTCGGAATTTTTGTTTAGATTTTACTTCCCTGGACAACTTTCCCCGATTCCCCACGGCTGTGAGAGCCTTCTCAAATGTTCCCTCACGTGCTTTTCTTATCATCCGATTACTGGAGTTGTTTATTTCCCTCTTGCCTAGCTAGCCCTGGGGCTGGCACAAATCAGGACATTAATAAATAGTTGTTGAAGCTTAAGAAGGGAAAGAATTACTTTCCACCCATTGTTCTCAAATTTTCTCATCAAGCATGAGAGTCACCTGGTGGGCTTCTTAAACTGGCGTGCTGGTCTCTGCTCCCAAGAGATTCTGTTGGGAGTTTCTGCTTCTGTCTTTTGGGGTGATGTCCCAGAATTTGGACTTTTAACCAGGTGCTGGTGCTGCTGCTGTCGCTGGTCTGGGACACACAGGATGAACTTGGGCTTTATACACTTGAAAGCCGTCTGCAAGGTGAGGGATGGTTATTTTGAGAGAGGGCTGGCAGAAGTTTTTGGAGGCTTGGTACATTTCTGGTACCTCTCTCCTTCATGGCTTCCTTAATATGAACATTTCACGAGAGTTTTGCTTCTTTTTTTTTTTTTAATAATTTTTTATTTTATTTATTTGACAGAGAGAAACTAGGCAGAGAGGCAGACAGAGAGAAAGGAGGAAGCAGGCTCCCTGTGGAGCAGCGAGCCGGATGCGGGGCTCAATCCCAGGACCCTGGGATCACAACCTGAGCCGAAGGCAGAGGCTTTAACCCACTGAGCCACCCAGGCGCCCCCACGAGAGTTTTGCTTCTTAAAAAGTTCTCAGAAAGCGGAGTGGGCTCTAAGGTAACCAAAGCCCACGCCCCATTAGGGATCAAAAGCTGCACCTGGTGTCTCCTTAGTCGGTTGCCAAGCGACGGAACAAAGGTGAGGGTGGGTTGGGATTAGCAGCTGGCAGAGAGTTTAGAATGAGTTACCAAGGCATGGAGAGAGGGTAGACTTCCCATCAGGAGAAGACTGTGGAAACCAGATGCAAGGAATCCCCACGACCCTTGCCTTGATTTGCACATGGAAGGGCACGACGCCATCCCCTTGGAGACAAATTCATGCAGCAACTTGTCCTCTAATAGGACTGGGGAATATTTTTCTCAGAAGAACCACTGAGAATCGGTAAGGGACATTTGTTAATGAGTTATGGGTAAAGAAAGGACTTAGGCTTATCACCATTTGATTTTTAAAGAGAAGATCTATTTGTTTTTGATAATAAAATATAAGGCACATTTGAAAATTTAAGAAGTACAGACAAGCATGCAATTCCGTAGCCCCTGACGGGCATTAAAGTTTGGCAGGCATCCTTGCAGAAAAAAATAAAATTAACATAAAGGGGAATTATTCTATGTATACTTCTCTATAATTTTATAAGAAAAAATGTAACTGAATACAGTAGACATTTCTGGATCCATACGTCTAACTCTACTTCATTAACACTCATAGGAGGTTTTATTGTGTGGATGTACCATATTGTACTTAACCTTCCTGGATGGGCATTTAGATTGCTTTCTGTTTCCTGCTATTATTGGCAATCCTGCAATGGACAACCTCGGACCCATACCTCTGTGCGTTTGTGAGGCAGAATGGCTAGATCAAAGACAATGTGTATTTAAAGTTTGGCTATGAATTGCAGGTTTCTCTTCAGAAAGGTTGTGAGTGTATATTTCCACCAGTAGTATGACTGTCCATTTCCACATGCCCTCACCAACACTTGCACTCATTAGTGCTTTAACATTTTTTATAAGTTCTGTTACTTTAATTTTTCATTTGTTGGATCAATTTCTTTGGGCACTCTTCAAACACATTTTTTCCCCTTTGTATTTCTTCCTGACTTGCCTGTTTAGTTCTTTGCCCCTCTCTCTGTGGGGATTATTCATCCATTTTTCTTATTGATTTACAAAAGCTATTTATATGTAGATAGATTAATACTTTCTCCAGTTTGTTGCTTGTTTCTCTTAACATTTTTTTTTACAGTGCTTTATGGATGTTCTTGGTTTTTAATTTATATACAGTTGAGTCTGTTGGTCTTCTATGAAATTGCATATTTTCCTTTTAAAATAAAAAATAAAATGAAAATTTTTTCTTTTTTTCTCTAAGGAAAAAAGAGACAGAATGAAACAAAAGAAAAGACAGGGAGGAGAAAACAGGAAAGAGAGCTGTTTTTAGGAGATATGGAGTAATTCTCAAATTGTAATTTACTTGGAGACCTCATTAAAATGTAGATTCTGATTCAGCAGGTCCTGCAAGGGCCTGAGATGTTGTGTTTTGAATCAGCTCCCAGGTAAGGCCGTTGGCAAGTGGACCATACCTAGAGTAGCAAGGCCTTAGGTTATGGCAATGGAGAAGACACTGGTGGCCTCAGTTACAGTTCCAACTCCACTAAAATGATCATGTGTTCAAAAACTCCTTTCTTTCTTTCTCTTTAATTAAACAGGGGAAATCCTAACTTTTTGCTCTGGAAAGCAGGAGATACCTGCAACTCATTTTAAAAAAGAAAAGTAAGTCAGCTCTTAAGGAGTAAAATCCCTCCATCTCATGGTCTTTTAGAATATGTGGCTAAAGATTTTAATTTTATTAATTTTTTTATATTTGTGTCTATAGATTTTTAAAGGTAAGTATACAAGGATGAAGTGTTCTCTTCTTGAGACCTTTTTGGGCTGGATAAAATTATGGGGGAGATTAATTGGCTGTTTTAGGCAGAAATATTCCAGCTCTGTGCTGACTAGTCTTCTTCTGAGCATTATAAAGGGGTTTCTGTGTATTACTTTTTTTCAGAAAGAATAGCTACAGTCTAAACACATCCCTGAAGACAGTAATCTAATGAGTCATGTAAAAGGCAACATAGTCTGGCAGGGAAAAAAAAATTTTAGAATAGCACTCAGGAGAGCTAGATTCCTACTCTAGCTTTAACATGATTACTTTGTGTATGTTAAACTTCTGTAGCTTCTGAGCCTTCAGCTGTAAAATGAGGCAATGTTAGAGCCTCACTGACCCAGGATGATACTGAAATAAAAAATCGGAGGACCTTATGGAGTAGCAGAGAAATCAATGCTCCTCTTACTACCTATGGCTTAGGCTTTCCAATTTCCAAACAAGTTTCCACAAAACTGTCTCTGAACTGCAAAGTAAATTGTAGCAAAAGAGGCTCTGGATATTTTTTTGAGTGTCCTGAACTCAGGAAGTTGCCTGTGCCATATTCACGCCTATACTGTAAGGGCCTATGGGCACGGCTTGCTACTTGCAAGGAAAATAATGGGCATATGTTTCTATTTGAAAGGAAAAGGTTAAATATGGACCAAACTCCACTGGTGGGCAGAGCAAGGGTAGTTTGGGACAGCACTGCCAAGTTGGTAGGAGGAACAGGAAACTAGCATTTATTGAGTGTGAATTATCTCATTCCCTTGTGACAACCCTGTGAGATGGGAATTATTTCTAACTTTTTACGGGAACTTAGAGTTAGCAATTTGCCCGGATTTCACAACTAGAAAGACTAGGGCCCCAAAGCCCTCAGCTCCACTCATAACCCTCACTCCCACCCCCACTTCTGAGCAAAGCAGCTTCACCTCTTTAACCTTAGTGTCCCCAACTGCACTAGGGACAGCACCTCTCACACAGGGGGGTGGTGGGGATTAGTGTCATGATGTTCCCGCCCAGGGATGGCCCACAGTACGGGCACAGCGCACAGTAGGTATTATTTCTCTGGTAGGCTCTCATATAGGCCCTGAGGTTAGAAAGGACCCAGGGCTGTTGCAATGGAAAATAAAAGTGGACATGCCCCCCTCCCAGTCTCATCCACCTGTCCTCAGGGAGGACATGCCGCAAGGCGCATCTGTGCTGTATCTGGCAGAGCCCACTAGTGCTTCCTTATGCTCTCAGAGAACAGCCATCTTTTGGGCTGCTTCTCACTTCTCTGGCCCTCCTTGCATGGCTTGGGAAGGTGCAAAGCCCTGGGAACGGATCTTGGGCTGAATCTACCTCCACCATTTGGCTATGGTTCTCAGGCCTCAGTTTCCCCATCTTTCCTTCACATGGTCATTGCTGAGACTTAATAATGGTTGGGTAGCGCTTGATAGGTGCTCTGGCAGCGGGAGCTAGTTCCCTCGCAGGAACATGGAAGACCGAGACCGGGCTCTTCTCTCCCTCGCCTGGGGCAACGAACGGACAATCACAGGGAACCTGCACCCAGTGCTTCTTAGAGATCCAGCACCAAACCAGGCGCACGCCCTGTCCCGCTGCCATCACCACTTACATGATCTCAATCATCACATGCCCCCAGGCTCCTCCAGGCCAACTGCCAACAGCATCAGACTGTGTGTCACCTTCCAGGCCTCCTCCCACAAAAACACTGGCCTCTCAGCCTCCGCAGCTCTTAGTTCACCCCATAAACCCTGCTAATGCTTACCACATGCGGCTGAGCTTCAGCGCCCCGCCCCACGCCCCTGCTCCCGGCTCCCCAGGCCTGGCGCTAGGAGACCCTTGCTTCCAAGACGCCCTTCCCCGCTAGAAGAACTTCACCCGAGGGCACCCTTCCCGCTAGCAGACCCTGCCCCTAAGGGACCCTTCCCCTACGACACCCTCTCCCTAAGAGATCCTTCCTCCAAGGACCCCTTCCCCTAGGAGACGGTTCCCAGAGTCCGCCCCCACCCCCCGCCTTGGCGGGAAGCGGCCGGCGCTGTGGTCCCCGCAGGCCATACATGACCTTGGACGCCTCTCCAAAGCCAGCGTCCACTGCTGGCAACAGGCGGCGGGTCTACACCCAGTGGTGCCTTTTGTTGCTAAGAACTGGAAACCCGATCGCGCTAGTTTCTCCTTTGCAATCCCAGTAACTCAGCGCTTAACCGCTCGAACACCCACCTAGGGGCCGGAGCGGGCGGATCGCAGGGCAGGGGCGGGGAGGGAAGGGCCGGCTAGAGAAGGGCGGGCTGGAGGCTCCGGGAGGGGCGCGCCCACCTGCACCCGCCAGAGGCTCCGCCGCCCGGCCCACCTACTCCTCTGCCGCCGGTGCGCCAGCCCACCTGCGAGACCGCACGCCTGGAGTCGAGCAAGGCCCGAGCCGCCCCCGCCCCCGCCCCCACCCCTGCGGCCCGCGCAGCCCCCGCCCGAGCTGTCCGCCGAGCGCGTGCTGAGACGGCGCCGGCCTGCAGTACGCTCCGCGCGTCCCTAGGGGGCGCAGCCGGCGCGGAAAGCCGCCGAGGCGAGCCCGAGGCCGGGCGCGAAATTCCAGGCGGGCGGGCGCGGCGAGTTTGAAAACAGGCAAGGGCGTGGGGGCGGGGCGCGAGTCCCGCGAGCCGCCTCCCTGCGGCCAATCAGCGGCGGCGGCGGGCGCGGGCGGGCGGCGCGTGCTGCCGGGCTGTGAATGGGGCGCGGCGGCGGCGGAGGGCGAGCGCCGGCGCGCGGGCGGGCGCATTTTCTCCTCAGCGCCGGGCGGGGGCGGCGGTGGCGGCGACGTCTCCTCCTCCTCAGCGCCGGCCGGACCCTCCGGGAGACGCGGCGCGGCCCGGGCGCTCCGGCTGCGGGGGCGCTGGGGGCGGCTTGACAAGAATTTCGCCCGCTGACAACTTCTTCTCCGCCGCGCCCCTCCGCCGCCCCCCGGCCCCCGCACCTGGCTGCTCAGCCGGCGGCCACCGCCCGCCCGTCCCGCTCGCGGGGCCCGAGGCCGGGTGCGGGCGGCGGCGGCTCCTCCTCAGCATGGCCCGGGGCGGCGGCGGCGCGGCGGGCCCGGGGCGGCCGCGGGGGTCCTCGCCCGGCCCCGAGCGGCGGCAGCGGCCCCGGGGAGCCCGCGCGGCGCCCGAGAGCCCCGGCCGGGACGCGGGGGAGCGCGGCGGGCGGCCGGCGACAAAGTTGAGCGCGGGCCGGAGGCGCGGATGGTGGGCGCTCCTGGCGCTGCAGCTGCACTTGCTCCGGGCGCTGGCTCAAGGTAGGCGCGGGGCCGGTGCCGGGGTCGGGGCAGGGGCGCGGGGCCGGGGAGAGCCCGAGCCGTCGGGGCCGCGAGGCGGGCGGCGGGGCTTGCCGCAGCGGGCCGGGCGGCCGCGGGAGCGCTCGCCCGCCAGACGAGCCCTGCGGGGCTCTGTCGCCGGCGGGAGCGGAGCCCTGCGGCCCCAGCCGCCCAAGTTGGGGGCCGGCCGCTGGTCGGAGCCCGGCGCCCCCCGCGGGCGGCGGGCCGGCATCTCCGTGGGACTTGGGGGGCGCGTGGTGGGAGCCTCCGTGCGGTCCTGCCCGGGTCGCGATCCCGCACGACCGGCTGCCCGAGCCCGGGACGGGGGAGGGGGATGCAGACAGCCGCGAGCAAAACTTTGGGTGCGGGTGGCTTTGCCCCCGCTCCTGGGCTGCGGGCGAGAGCGCAGCGGGGCGGGGCGGGGGTCTCTAACCCGGAGCCTCGCTCGCCTAGGACGCCGAGGACCGCTGCACGGGGAGCTTCCCCGCCTCCGTCCGGGTCCTGTTAAAAACCCGTTGGCGCGTAGCATCCTTCTCCGCTGAAGTTGGCTGGTCTGGAAAGGGTGAAGCTGGATGCAGATAACAAAAATGCAGGCAGGAGTAGGTGCCTCCTCCGGGGAAGGTCTTTAACTCGGGTTAGCGTACCCCTGCTGTTGCCGGCAGCTGGAGCCAAGCTGGCTTGGGGGTTCTTTAGCGGCGTGGGGTGGTGGCGGGGAATACTACTGTCCCTGGAAGGAGCCGGCGCTCTAAACTTCAATTAGCCGTGCGCTGTGTCCAGTGGCGGCGAGGGACGTGAAGGGACGTGTAACAGTTGGGATGTGTTCACGTCTGCAAGGTAGGAACTCACAACTGGCCCCGGAGAGTGCAGGCACTCACTCTCGGGTCTCTCATTCTTGCTGACCTAACGTTATCTCAACCCGGCTCCTCCCCGCCCCCCCCACCCCCACCCCCAGGCTCTCCTAACACCTGCTTTCAGGTTTTGCAGCGTGAAAACAAATCGCCGTATTTCTGGTTAACTCCTCCATTACTAGGAAAATCTTCATTTCTCTCTCTCTCTCTCTCTGTGTATGTGCGCACACGCTTCTTTTTGCCTAATGACTGACTTCGGTAGAAAAGCGTTTATTAAGTCATTTTGTAAAATGGGATCTGTAGATTGCTAAAGAAGCCAGGTTCAGATGAAGAAAGCTAAATCACTTAGGGCTGACTTTTAGAATGCAGATGGTGTTTATTATTTTCTTTCTTTCTTTTTTTAAATGCAGTGACTTGCACTTTGCAATAAGCCCTGCACATTTGTACATTTGGTGATTTGTTCCCAAGTTCACAAGGGGGTCCTGGTGGTGGTGGGGCAAATCCGGTGGCCTTGTTTTAAAGTATATTACAAGGATTTCAAGTTATTGGTTGCACTCTGACGGCTGTATAATGTGTCGCATTTTTACAGCTGTAATGCTGATGAAAATATGTAATTAAAATGCACTAAGGCAACAGTTAAACTTTGTTAGGAAGGAATATTTTATTCCTTGTTGCAAGTGAAAACATTGGTACCTGTTTTACATTTATATGGTTTATGAAAGTGTACAGGTCTTTTAGTGTAAAATTTCAAATGGGTTGTCACAAATTTTAAATTCATTGACAGGCTTCTGTTCTCTGTGCTCTGTGAAATGTGTAATATATCCATCATTTTTTATATCATATTGAAAATTCATATTACTGGAGAGATGTCACCATTTGACAAAAGCTCATGTATCTTGAAAATGAAAATTCTGCTGCTGCTATAGAGATTTCTGATGGGATGATGAGTTGGTCATATGCAAGGGAATATATTCTCTTGAATCTTATCAGATAAAATGTAACATTCTAAATGGAATACTTAACACCAAGCTGGAACTAGTCATAAGTACAGTATCATTGTGTCACTAGGTGAAGCATTTCCTAATTTTTCTTTGTTTTTCTTCTAATGGTATTTCATGTGGTTAGGCTTAGTCATAATATTTTAGGAGAAAAGTGCAACATCGAGTAGTGAAAGTTACATATACTTACCTCTCCTAAGTTACCCATTTGGCCATTATGAGAAATAACAAGGTTCAGATCTTCCAAATATAACTTAAATATGCCTTGGGGTTTCTTTCTACATGGTAATGAGAGTTTCTGAGTTATACTCTGCTTATTGGGGTGTGTGTGTGTGTGTGTGTGTGTCTGTCTGTCTGTAACGCTTCTAGATTCTTAAAGACTTAAGTCTTTAATTCTGAAAGGCAGGTGGCAATGCATGCTTTCTTATTATTGTCCACCAAGGAGCCAGATCTGAGTTTATTTAAGTAGGCTCCACTCCCAACATGGGGCTTGAACTCATGACCCTGACGTCAAGAGTTGCATGAACCACAGGCTGAGCCAGCCAGGTGTCCCCAGACTTGAATGTTTGGGGAGATGCCTTCTGAAGTGAAGGATGGCTGGGTCATAAGTATCATATGTGTTTAGTCTGTGGTGCCCTAGTTGTTGTTGTTTAGATTTTATTTATTTCAGAGAGAGAGAGAGAGGATGAGAGAGAGGTAGGGTCAGAGGAAGAAAAACGGACTCCTTGCAGAGCAGGGAGCCCGATGAGGAACTCTATCCAGGGACTCCAGGATCATGACCTGAGCCGAAGGCAGTGGCCCAACCAACTGAGCCACCCAGGTGCATGTGTGGTGCCCTAGTTTTACTGCTAGATCTTTGACTGGCTTATTGATTCTAGAAATGTTTAGTATGGCTTCCTATGTTCATTATAGCCTCTTCAGGCTGAGAGGTAGAAATGCTCTTCTTAGTTATTGTTTTGGGGTTGCCCATCGTTCTCAGTTTCTCTTTTGAAGTTATTGCCAGTCACTTAGATTGATGGTTCTCGAACTTTTGTGTGTATCAGAGTTTCCTGGGGAATTTGGTGATCCTGTAGAACACAGCTTGCTTTCCAGTTGATTTTGATACGTACTAGGGTTTGAGAGCACTGAGTTAGATTGCTTTATGTCTTTCCTCATTCCAGTAGCCTGCTGCTTTCCTGGAGCCTCTCTAGCTCATGTTTCTCTACCTTGGGTACACATTGGAGTCATGGGGTTGCTTTAAACCATACTGAAGCCTGGATCTCATTTCCAGAATTTGAGGTTTGACCTGGGTGTCAGATTTTAAGAACTCCTTAGGGGATTCCAATGTTCAGGCAGGTTTGAGAACCATTGTTCTAACCCTTTAAATGAGAAATTGCACATGATGCAATTTCCCCTTTAACCTTGTTGCTGGCCTTGTCGTTTTGTAGCACTCCACTGCCCCCCAAATTCCAGTGACCTTTATGCACCTTGAACTTTTCACTTAAACTTGTTTCATGTCTGTGATCTCAAACTTTGAAGTTTCTCCCTGACTTACTCTGCTTTTAATCACTTATTCTGTTTATTCCCACTGTTGGGCTCCTACTTTGTGCTAGTGTGAGGAATGCATCAGAATCACCAGTGAACTTGAAAAATAGAATCATCTGGGCTCCACCTTTAATCTAGAGGGTCTCTGGAAGATGAATTTGTGCATTTAGAAAAGCTCCCCAGGTGATGCTTCTCTGTTTGTGCTCTGGTTTTATCCTTGTTGGTCAATCCTGTAATCTCCCTCAGTTCTCTGTCATTGTTAGTCTGACTACACGTGGTCTGGATGCTTACCTGGACTCCGACCTGGACCACTTTCCTCAGGTCAGTTCCCAGCCTTGGGTAAGCTCTGCTAATTGGGCTTCTCTGCCACTGGTTTGGTGAAGAAGTCACAAAACTGTGCTAACTGGGTTTACTGCAAATCTAGCTTCCTCTTGGGGCCTTATGCTTTTATTATCCCAGAAGCATTTGGTTTCGCCTTTTGCTCTTGGACCCCCTTTCTTACCGCTTTGTGGTTTGAATTTCATCTGGAACTTGAGTTCCAGACTACCTGCTCTACTGGAGAGTCTTCACAGAGAGTGCTATACTAAGTGCTCAGATACTCACTGATTACATTTTATTAGGCCACTGTATGTTTAACAGATGGCAACTGGCCACTCGGTTGGTAACTGTCTTGTAAATCCAGTAATAAGCAATTATCACCCTCTATGAAGCCTTATGTATAGCCACCTGTAGCTAACCTTTATTAGGCCTTCTTATGTGCCAGACACTAAGTGCTTTATAAGTAGGCTCATTTACTCTTCCCAACAACCCCTGAGAGGTAGGTAGCATTTTGTACTCATTTTACCTGTGGGGAAACTGAGGCACTGAGGTGGTAACTAATTGGCTTGAGGTCCTGAGACTAATGGAGCCAAAATGGAAAGCAGGCTGCTTAATCCACAGTCTCTTTGTAACCAGTCGGCTGGATTGCCTTCCATGTAGCCTAGAGCTTTCTATGGGGAGAGAGAGCCATCAGATCAGTACCAAGGGAATTGGTGGTTGGTGTTTTCTAAATACTGTATTGTTGTTACTGGGCCCCAAAGTTCAGGTTCCCGTATTTACTGTTGTCATTGTTAAATTCCTTTGGATAATTTGGAAGAGAGAAGAGGAAATATGCATAGCCCCCTCCATAGACCCATTCCTCTCCCATAATAAAATGACTATTGCCATTTTGGAGTTTTTCTTCACAAAGAATTTTTTTTCATACTGTAATTTTCAAATTCCAACTGAGACTAGGTTATGGCAGTCTGCTGGCAAATACGAGTGCCGCAGAATTGACCACTGGGAGTGTACCACCATTTCTTTGAGGAACAGTTGGAAAATTCTTTTATCTGCGTTCAAGTACATGCATTTAAGTCCTTTACATGCAAAATAAAGAGGTGGGGTTTGTAAGGTACAGAATTTTTGTTAGTTTGCTTCAGCATGCCTTTTATCTTATATGGTTAAGTTTAGCTACAATACTGGGATTATACCTAACTAGGAAGTTTCCCTTACATGTTCCCTACCTCTTAAATATTGGGCAAAACAAAGGGGAACTCTGATAAGTTAGATGGGTAATTAAGTGGACTCTAGTAAGATGTCTTTAAATTCTACCTACCAGTTGCCTTTATATTCTACTCTTTAGTGCCCTTCCATGTTTTCTGTTTCAAAACATGAACTTGGGGCCATCCTCTAGGTGTCCCCTGGATTAGAGGCCAGTAATGTTAGTTGACTAAATCTACAGAATGGAACAGACCCAGAGTGAGTAGGAAAAGAGAGAAACTGGTTTTTACTAGGTCACAACTTAAATTTCTGCAAGAAATAATAAAAGGTGTATTTTTTAAAGAAAATTTTTATTTTAAAGTGATTTCTATATCCCGTGTTGGACTTGAACTTACAATCTCGAGATAAAGAGTTGCATGCTCTTCCAAATGAGCCAGCCAGGTGTCCCTAAAAGCTGTAGTTTTAAGAGTAGATCCTTGAAGTCCAAATCCATGGAAGATGAGTAAAGCTGAGGGTGAGGAATAAAAATGAAGTTGAAAGGTATAAGGAGGAGTTATAGTAGAATTATTTTTTAAAATGTGAAGATATTTCACTTTTTATTTGGTTAAATATTTTTGCTAAGTGATGATACATTTCTACCTAATGTAACTGATCATTTTAATTTGTATATTTGTTATTTGTATATTTTTTACTGTAATTAGGCTCCAACATACCTATAAGTTACTTTCTTAAATTTCCCCCATATTTGTAAATCTCTTAATAAAAAAGGCATAAGCATTTGTACCCATGATCCTGACCAATATATTTTGTCAACTGGGACAGAGAATATGGGACCTCCTGCCATCTTTTTGTATTAGCATATAGAAATTAGTCCTAAGTTTTTCAGTGAATCTCTGAAATGCAAAAATCTGTCAGAGTTGGACAGGTACTTACCTGCCACTTATTGATCCCATATCTGAGACTGGTTCTGGAGATATATATTTTTAGTCTTAGAGATTCGTTGTATTAACACTATTCTTGCTATATCTAAATATAAAAATGAATAAACGATATTATGGGAGCACTGCTTTAGGAAGCCCTAGTTATTTATATATTTGCTATTCTAGTATTTAGGTGGTCTGGCCTCTTGACAGGCAACTCTAAAGCCTTACCCTGCTCCCTGCCCCCACAGTCTTTTGTGGGAATGAGAATACTTTTGCAAAGCTTTTCTAGAAACATGGATGTGGTGAATGGAAAAGGTGGTGGGCTAAGTGTCAGTAGACTTGGTTTTTATTTCACTCTAACTAACTTGCAATATGAACAAATCTTTTAGCCTCTCTGGGTCTGTTTTCTCACCTGTGAAAGGAAGGGGTTAGACTAGATCATTAAAATTGTTCTGCTCTGATTCTCTGATTTTCTGTATGTTGTCATATCCTTTTTGCCCTTTACTTGACGCTAGTGTGTGTCCTGTCTGGGGATTCTGTAACTCCATATGTCTTAGCTTTTGGAACCTAATTCTCTTCATTTTACTTTTTCCAGGGTATTTAAAATATCAAAGACCACTAAGATGCAGTACAGAATTTCTCTGCTGTCTAGCGCATGATGTATTTACTCTAGCCTGAAAATGGTTCATGTTCAAAACTTTAGGTTCTGTAAAATGAATTAGTACCATAATTTATCTCTGTAAGCCCACAGTTTGGAGAAATAAATTTCCTTAAAAATATGAAATGCTTATTTATTTAAATGGCTGGAAGAAGAAAGGGCAAGAGTAATTGAAATCTACTGGAGGTAATTAATGCAGAGAGAAGTTTAAAAAGATGTGAAATAGTGATGGGTATGAGAATGTTTATATTTATAGGACAGTGACCATCAGTAATTTAAAGAGATTGGTAGATGGTGTTTGTTGATGTTTCTGTGCTCAACCTAATGTTATGTTGGTTAATTGTATTCCTTAGGGACTCAGAGTAAATCAAAAGGCCCTCAAAATTAACACAAGAACTGTTTTTCATACTAACAGGCTTAGTGGCACTCTGTTGATATACAATGTCTAGTGAAGATAAGAGCTATCAGTTAAATAATCCAATTTCTTGACAACACGTGTCAGTCAAGTAACTCTACTAATTTACTGATCTTTGGAGATTAGCTTGTTGAACATGGGCAAGACTATAGTTTCTGCACTGGTTTTGGCTTTGCTAGGTATCCATTTAACTGACAAGGCCAGCCTTTAGAGATATGGCTGTAGAGAATGGGCTAGACTTGTGGGCCTGTATTATTACATGGATAAAATTAACATTTGGTGCAATGTTCTGTTTCCTTTTCTCTTTCAGAAATCTCCTCTGTATTCTAGACATGATTACTTATCATGAGAGGTTTGGAAGCTGTCAGATACATAAGCCTGATTTTTACAAAGATGAATGATCTTTCCAAGAAAAAAACAATATAGGGAGGCAACCAAAGAATGGCTATGTCTACTTAAAGAGGAGTGCCAGTAGTTGCCTTTATGTATTTATGTATGTATTTGTTTATATAATGCATGGGTGGTGGGGAAGTAGAGAGGTGGGGAGAGAGAATCTTAAACAGAGGAACAGAGGTTCTTCATCTAGTGTGGAGCCCAGCGTGGACTCCCAACTCACAAGCCTGATGTCATGACCTGAGCTGAAATCAGGAGTTGGATGCTCAACCAACTGAACCACCCTGGTGCCCCAGTAGTTGCCTTTATTAAGAATAATCAGTGGCGGGAATTTTAGCAACCCAAGTAGATGACTAGTTAGGAAAAATAATTCGGGTAAGGAGGGAGTTTTACAGCTTTTATCGCATAGGTATAACCTATCCTACTTAGGTAAGGGTGATCATCTCCAGGAGTTGTAGTTTCTGTGGGTTCTTTGGTGCGACCCTTTATTTATTTTGTGTATTTGTGGTTTATTCATGAAAAAGGGACTATTTCCAAAGTGAAGGTCCGTTCTGTTTGCCTTCTCCCTATGTGTTACATGGGGTGGAAAAAAGAATAGGGGATTTTCATTTTGTGGACCAAGCCCTTATATACAATGAGTGTCAGTGTTGATTTAATACATGAACCACCAGATGGCAACAGAAAAAGTGTTTATAGAGGATATAATCTATAGTTTTCACAGCTATTTTTTTTTCCTTCTATGGTTACAGTACTTGTAAGTATACTTATGTAATACATAAAATATTTGACTGTGAGCAAGATGAGTTTATAGTACCTGACAATGCAAATCACAATCAGCAGATAGAATATTGGTAAAGTATTACTAGAAAAAGACAATTTCTTTATACAAACACATGTATAAACTGTTGCCAGAGAGAGTGGGTTTCCAAATATGCAACTTCATGTTTTATGTTATTGTACAGTTATGCTTTTACTTCTAATTTTTTTTGTTAGTAGTTAGATTTATGGTAAGCTGTGATGATTTGCAGAGCATAAAAGGAAACATGGCTCTTACCCTATAGCATTTTATGTAACATCTTTTAAAGGAGATACACAAGTTTACAAATATTGAACATATTTATGTATTATCTGGCCAAAGGTATTTTTACTTTATGTCAAATTTGTTTTATTTTTGCCTTGTAGGCATGTCCCCCGTTTCTAAGTGTGTCTTCTTGGCTCTTCTAAGGTTTTTTTCCTTCCTTTTTCTTAGCTAAGACTCTTGGCTGCAAGCTAGAAACTCAGTCTGAATTACTTAAGAAAAAAAAAGGATTTCATTGGAGGCATCCTGGGGTATCACAGTGTAACAAGAAGAATACCTTGAAACTTGGCAAATTTAGGATTCAGATCTACCTTAGGAAAAACTAGAGCCAAGTGCTCAAAACCTCTCAGGTATTGTCCTCTCTGTCATCCTCTCTCAGGTTGCTTCTGTTCCTGTGTTTGGTGTCATTCTTGACTATCACTGAAAATTGGCTTTATCTCTGTGACTCAAACACAGCTATCATCAGTCTTAACATTTCTAATGCTTCAGAACCTGAGGTAAAAGATTGGCCTAAAGTTTTGGTCCGGAGTCCAAAATCTGTGAAAGGGTCAGATGGCTGTTTTAAAAGCATAATCTCAACAAGGGGAGAAAGCATTTTGATTGCAAAACTGAGAGTAGATTGGGAAAAACCAGAATGCATGACTCTAGGTAAGTTAGGCTCTATATCAGCAGTTGAGGTGAGAGAAGGTAGTTTGGACTGGGCTAGGTTGGTAGTGTTGGAGAGGGACAGATGAAGATGTTGTAGAGACAGATTTAGGACACCCTCCCTCCCCGCAAAAAGACAGGATTTGGTAAGGTAATAGTTTGGATATGGAAGGAGGATGCCATGCGAGATGTTCAGGTTTCTGACTTGCATGACGAGTTGGTTAGTGTAGTCATTTGCTGAGGTTGGACGGCTTCAGTTTGGGCAGTATGGTTGTGATTTTTGCGGGTTTTGATATGTTAATGTTAATGTGAGGTTCTTTTGGGGCATCCAAACAGCTGTTACGAAGTATCAGATACATATTTTTCAGTCAAAGGTGAGGTCTGGGCTTTTGCTGTAAATATTTGTGGAGAAGGTATAGTCTATCGTTTAAGAGGATGGGATTGGCCTAAAATGGACTGAGTCATTTGCTAGCTGTGCTCCCTAAGGTTGGCTTAGTCATCTTTTAGTATTTCTCATTCCTGAAGTAGGTATAGTATTTGCACCTATGTCATAGAGCTGCTGTGAGGATCAGTTGGTATGGTTGCAGGTAAGGTGTTTGGCACCTTAGCAATTACGTAGCATACATCCCATCTGTGTTAGGTGGTGGTCTTATTCTTTATGCTTTTGTGGACAGGATTGTGCCTCGTTCACCTATTCTTTTCCCATAGTACTGGATAGTAATGAGCCACTGTAGGGCAGAGTGGGGAGTGTGAACAGTTGACGTGACTGGAGTGTAGCGCTATTAATCTGACTGACTTGATAAACTGAAGGAGGAAGAGATTGGAGTGATGGAAGTGAGATAGATAATGATAGTGGTAATACTGGAATAAGTATTTTAACTGGGGTGATAGTAGGGTGGCAAAATTGCAATAGTCAGTATTGCTGCGGGGAGGTGAGTACGATGAGAGCAAAGAAGGGACCATTGGATTTGTTGATTAGGTGGGAAAGGTTTATCTTTTTGAGTATAATTCCAAAAGAGTTCTAGGGCTATAAAGCGGATTGAAGTTGGTTACAGAATGAATGAGTAGTGAGAAAATGGAGTCAACAGGTGTGGTTTTTGTTGAAATTATCAAGGAAAAAGAACTATGAAGGCATTTGAAATGTATAGGGACAAAATGATCTTAAAATGCCTTGGGAATATTTATACCAATTTGGAAACTATTCTCAAGGTTGAAAAAAAAGTTGGCTGTTGTCATCTGGCAAAATGGTAAGTAATCATCACAATTCCCTGAAGTGATCATTTGAGTTTCATATTTTGTGACTGTCGCAGGTTTCTAGCAACATTGCCACCAGAGCTGGTTTAGAGGACTTCTACCTGCTACAAACACTTGGAAACTGTGGACGAAATATACTAAGGACAAACAGAAGCATTCCTGAGGCTGATAGACCAGGAAATCCCAGGTGCCAGAAGTGCAAGGAGACCTCAAAGCCAGGGTATGATTGGGAGCTCAAGGCCTGCCCTGCTCTCAGATCTGGTTGTAGGCTTCAAGGGCTTGATCCTGAAGGTGTCAGCAAGGAACAGGAGACATGGTCTTAGATCTCTATGAAGAAGGAAAGTGGGGTTGAGGTCTTCCTACATAAAACTTTGAAGGGTGTCCATCTGTGAAAAGAAGACTAGAAAAACCTAGTTCAAGGAAGTGCAAAGAAACATGTGTCCTTCTGAGGTTGTATATAATTAGAAATAAAAAGAATACAAGAACCATCTGAATCCCAAAGCTGTCCATCACGTTGAGGATGGGTTAAAATTTAACATTTCTTACAGTGCAACTAACCCTCAAGCTGAGAAATTAGTGTGAAACTGTATAGAATTAGTACAGAACTATGTACAGAAACTGTACAGAAATTAGTACAGAACTGTGGAAACAAATGAAGCCTTTAGAAATAAGTGTGAATCTGTCCTCGAGAGCAAACGAAAAATGTGGGATTCTCAAGGAAGAAACAGTTCATGCTGAAGATGAACTTGCAATAAGTAAGTAAGTAAGTAAATAAATTGCCAGCCACACAAGGAAATGAATCAGTATGAAGAAGAGTGGGCAGGAGTTTTTAGTAGGAGAATTGGTATTCCAGGAGGTACTCCTGGGACATAAGACCGAGATTCCTTTGTTAAAATTATTAGAGACACAAGAGATAAGACTGTAACGAAAGAACACCACAGATTAGAAGATTTGGAAAAGGACCAAAGAGAACTTACAGAAATGAAAATTATGGTTTTTAAAAGTAAACTCAGTAGCTCTTTGAAAAAGAGCACCAGTGCATGGGGTGGAGGGAGGGAGCTCTCAGGTAGAAGGAGAGGGAGAAGCAGACTCCCTGCTGAGCTGGGAGCCAGATGTGGGGCATGATCCCAGAACCCTGAGATTATGACCTGGAGAAAGGCAGACACTTAACCAACTGAGCCACCCAGGTGCCGCCATATTACTGATTCTTAAGGTCTGAAGAAATTGCTTGGAATGAAGTTCTGAAGGGTGAAGAGACATAAAACAAGTCCTTGAGACTCATTCTTGACCTGTAGTATGAAAGTCTAGTACCACCTTCTGAGAGCTTCTAGGAAGAGGAAATAGTGGGGGTGGTGGAGGGCACTATCTGAAGATATAATGGCTGAAAATTTTCCATAATAAATGCAAGGCCTAAGTTCTGAGTTCCAAGAAGTGCAGTAGACCACAAGTAGGCTAAATAAAAATAAATTAGACACACTGTGGTTGAAAAAGCAGAAGCAACCTGAGGGAAGCTGTTGTCCAGACTGGCAGGGATTTTGTTTGAGTCCATATAAGGTAATGTTCAGGAGTAAGTGAAATAAAGCCTTTGTAGATAAAGACAAAGATCCCTCATAGACTTGCTGGAGGAACTATTAAAAGGTGTTCTTCAAGAAGAATGAAACTGAAACCAGAGGAAGGAGTGAGATGCAAATAGCAAATTGTGAAGTATTTGGAAGCAGTTTCTCAAATTTACTCCATGAAAAGCCTTGTGGTTTGGGAAAAACGAGCATTAGCAGTTTCCACTGATGTGGAGTGGACAGATCAGCTTAAGAGAGAGGGATGCGGAGTTCGTTCATTTAGTGCTTACTGAGGGCTTTCAGGGAGCAAGGCACTGTGTAAAGCAATAAAGGTACTGCTTTACCTTTCATAAAACATGATCAAATGATAATGGTATCATTTGATAAAATTATATCAGTGATACATCATTTGATTTTGTATCATTTATAAATGATAAAACATAGTTCCTTCTCATGGAGCTTACTGCTTCTTAAGGTGGAGACACACTGACAAAATAAAATATAGTTGATTGTGAAGAGCCCTTTCAGGTGGACAGATGATTCGGAACCCGAGAGATGAGCTTCAACAGGATCTTAGCAGGGATACAAGTAGGCAGGCCATGTTAGAGTCTAGGGATTCAGAAACCTGAGCAAGGAATTTAGTGTCTAGATAATGACAGAATTTTGCCAGACAGAAGGACCAACATCAAGACTTTTGTGTTTAGCCAACATATTCCAAAATGGGGTTCTTTACATTCCAAATGGGGATCTTAGCTGTGAAAAAAATTGGACTTAGATCTTAGCTGGGAGCTAGATTAAATGAACAAGGATAAACTTCTTTTTTTTTTTTTTTTTTTTCTTAAAGATTTTGAGAGGAGGAGAGAGAGAGAGCCCATGAGTGCGCGTGCAGGGAGAGCGAGAGAGGGAGAAGTAGGCTCCCTGCTGCTGTGGGGCTCTATCCTAGGTTCCTGGTATCATGGCCTGAGCTGAAGGCAGCCCTTTAACCAACTGAGCCACCCGGGCGCCCCAAGGATAAAGTACTTTTAATAACATTTGAAGAAGAGCAGACATATGGAGGAACATTGTTAAGATATAAAGAAGTTCAGTGGATCAGAATTAATTGCAGGTGAGAATGTAGACATTTGTGATTTGTGGCAAGATGTTATTATCGGCTGATTGTTTTAAATAAACTCCTGGACTTTGAAAACAACTTAAATCTAGTATCACAGAATATTATAGTTGGAAAGGTAGAGGTCATCTGTTTCTCTTACAACTGTTCTCTGTGGAATCAAACCTGAAGCCCAAGTTGTGGTGTGCTTCTGTGTTGATGGAGATGTAGTGAATGAAAATTTATAATTTAGCATTTCCTTAGCTTCAAACGCAGCGTAAGTTTTTTTTTTTTTTTCTTTTTTTAAACTGCAATTTCTTTGTTTCAAAGGTTGTTCTTTCTTGGGTAAATAAACTTAATTTCATCATAGATGATATTGACAATAAATATGTTTGTAAAAAAAATAATAATACAAAACCAAGCCAAAACAAACAAAACCCCAGCCAAACCTCATATTCCCTGTGACTTCCCCTTAACCAGCTAGTAAGGAAACATCAGAGAACTGCTCTCTTGTTCCCCAATTTCAGGGAACAGGTTGGCTTGGTTGGAGTCCTCTGTCTGTATGTGTTAGCAGCGGGTGACCCTGACCAAAATGATGAGGATCTGATTTTTCTGACCTCTTTTCTAGTGACTGAGGCAGTGTAGGAGGAAAAACTGTACTGTGTTGGTTTTAAGTATGTTGTAGAAGTGGAGCTATTTGACATGGAAAGATGTTCAGAATACATTAGGTGAAAAATGAAAATATAGCATGCTTTGTACACTGTAATAGCTTGTCTTTACTGAGCGCTTCTCATGTGTGGGGCCCTGTGATAGTACCTTTTTCTGCAGAACTTCTAACCTTGTTATAGCCCTATTCTGTAGATGAAGAAACTGGTGTGCAGACAGGTTAAGGTCACTACTTAGTAAGTGGTAGAACTGAGTTTTGAATGCAGCTTTGGCTGACCGCAGAGCCCCTGCTCTTAGTCCTTGCACTGTGCTGCCCCTCTGCATGTGGCCTGAACACATGGGGGAAGTTTCCCTGATACGGAGCTGTTTGTATATACATGAACAGGAAAGGGGCTGGCAGCACACTGAGATGTGAATATTAATAGCAGCTGTCTCTTGGTTTTCTTCATCTCTTTGTTTTCTTTTACTTTTCTCTATCTCCTGACTGTCGATAAGGGGGCTTAGATTGCTTTTGAAATAATATAAAATCTTACAGAAAAGTGTAATAGGTTTAAAAAGTAATGGGGATGTAATATTAAGGCGGAAACAGGCAACTGTTTTATAATCTGTGCAGCCAGTATGAATGGATAGACCAAACTTTCTAGAAAGTGTTTATCTCTGTATTATGGGAAGTTTTTCTAAATGTTTTGATTTTCAAAACAAAGCATTTATAACTTTTTAAAAAATTATAAAAACAATTATTATTTACCATAATGTGGTATTAGTGGATTTTAGGAGGCCTATGGTATTAAAGTAGTTTAGTGGTTCATGCTGAGTTTCAATTAATGGGGGGTCTGAGATTTTGGCATGTTGAACTTAAATTACAGTTTTGGGCCCTATTTTGTTCATTTATTTGAAAACATGTGCAGTATCTTAAATTACAGACTCCCTGGAAGAACAGAAACTTCTTTGAAAGATGGATGGATAAACACATTTGTACCATCGATTTCTGGTTAGTGCTGCTCAATCTTTGTTTTATGACTCTGGTGTCAAATTCTCCCAATAGCAACTGCAATATCAAATCAATAAATTGAAGTTTTTATGGTATTATGCACAAAAAACTTGAAGCATCAAATTATAAATGAAAATTAGAAGTAATTTTAAATTGAAATATTTTACATAAATTAAGAACTTAATATGTTCATATTAGATACACAGTAAATGGTAAATGAGAGTGTTAGGTATGAGTGTGTTAGTGTGGTAGGCAGCATTTAGGATGACACCTGGCTTACAAAAATGTACCATTTTCTGGGAATGGTCCTGGTCCACAGTGGGGGCCTCTGTTGGCCATTTCTCTGCTGTGTCATTTCTCGAATTGTTTTCATGATGCTCTGTGAATGTCTGCAGCCTCAGAGCTGCTCTGGTTCTTGTCTGTCCTGAAGTGTGGACATTCTGCTTTTCCTCATGTTTCTCAGTATATCCTCCTTTTTTGCTTAAGCTACTCAGAGTTGCTTTTCTTTGAGCAATTGGTATTCAAACCTTTTAAAGGATGGGGCAGGGGTGCTTAATAATAAGCATTGCCAATAATTTTGAATCACATAAATATAAAATTATAGCGGTCCTAAAAGTAAATACTTGAAGGCAAGCAAAGGAATGTACATTGATTCTGAATTAGGCACATTTCTAACTGAATTTCAACCAATTCCGGTCTTCATGTGTTTTGACTTTGTTTTCATCTTTCTTATTTTCAGACTAATTAGGGAATGGAAATTCTTTTTCCTAACTTTGCTTTAGATTCTTCTGTGCTTCATTTTCCTTCCACATTTCTGCAGCTCTGCTGGATTCTGTAGCTGTGTTCCCTGGACCTGCCGGGAGTGGGCTTGCCTCAGCTCATTCCTGTCTGTCTACTGAGGATTTTCGAGCAGCCTGTTTCTTCCGCGTCTCACCAAGGTTTCCTACCCGCAGTCTCTCCTCCCATGTTCACAGGAGTCCTTCTTTCTGTGTGTGCCAGCATGCTCGGTCCATGTTTAGGATGTGAGCAGTGGTAATAGGTACTCTTCATAAGTGAAAACATCTAGAAAGCATGCATGACTAAAATAGGGGTGCCTTTGTTGTCTGTAAGTCTTCTAATTTTATTCAGCCTTGGAAGGCAGGGAGAGGTGTAGGGTATCTTCCATTATAGGATTTTAGCTTTTACAGTTACTGTATTATGTAGTGCTTATTTCTTGTGAAAAATTACATGAGTGGGTTAAAAAGTTACACCATGCCGAAGTATATGTACCGAGAAGGCTCTTTTCTGATCCTCAGCCTCCTGCTCCCCTATGCTTGAGGCCATCAATGTTACCAGTTTGAATATTCTTTCAATGATATTTTTTGTATGTGCGACCATGGGTATCTTTTCTCCCAGCCCTTGACTTGATGCAGAAGGGAGCATACTATATTACTTTGGAGACCAGCCTCAGCACACTTGTCTTTTTGCACTTAACATTGTATCTTACAGATACAATTTCGTATTAGCACGTGTAGCGATCTCATTTTTAAATACATAGAGAACGTGCTTTTAAGCCATTGGCCATGGTGTATTGGCATTTTAACATGATAGTGTCATGAGTTTAAGAGCTGGGTTAAAATCCTGGCTCTGCCATTTATGAGCTGTGTGACCTTGCCCAAGTTACATAACCTGTGTTTCATTTGCTCCTTTATAAAGTGAAAAGTTAGTATCTCTTCACAAGGTTTTTGTAAGGATTAGAGGAGATAACGTGTGTAAAGCATTTAGCACAGTGTCTTGCTTAACAAATCATAGCTATTATTGTGCTCATTAACTTATCAGCTGAGATGAACCCCTACTGTGTTTCTCCTTCTTCAACTAAAATAAAAGATACAGAAGGCCTTACATAGTTCTTGACATTTTAACTTACCTTGTGGTCCGTCCTTTTCTTCCAATCCATTGTATTCTTTCCCTCTTCCCTCTCTAACCTTTCCTCAACAAAGAATGTTGTGTATCTCTTTCAGTTTTTGCAGTATCTTAGTTTGTTGATGACTTTACTGACCTCTCATATCATCTCTGTCATTGCATTAGGTACCATCAGTTGTGGTTTATTATAAAACCTCACAGAGAAGGAATATTTCTGTTGATGATACTCCAGAGTGAATTTAATGTCAGCAATCGAAATTTTTCAAGTCACTAGGCAGAATGATTCTTTTTGTGACTGGGATTTCAGCTGGGATAGAACTGAGATTTGGATACAGATGGCAACTGGCAGAGAGTAATACATGTAGGGCTGAGAGGCCACAGAAGCACTTCAGTGGTGTGGGCCTGTCTGGGGTTGGACCTAGGAGGCCAGTCCTGAGTGGGGGGAGAGTGTGCATAGGGAGGGTGGGAATTCAGCAACCCATTGTTCACTAAAAACTGTCAGGATAATGATAAGTCAGAGGCAGTGGGGCCTCATGGGGAATGTTATGCAGGGTATAGTGTGTACAAAATAGAAAAATATGGTGTCTGTAAACTAGATGGGCTGCCTTACTGAGCTATTTTAATGTTCTGCTCCAGGATACAAGAAGTCAAACTCGGAATCCCCCAACCCTTTTCACAGGGGGTGCGTGCATCTCACTTGACAGGGCTCTGTCAAACTGTCATGCTTGGAGGAGTCAGGATTGCTCACCTAGAAATGTGCGTAGGGCCCTCCTAAGGGAGTTGAGTGTCTGTAAGAGCATCTTGGGGTTTAGATCTAGTGAGCTGAAGGTATTCATTCACATCAGTGTGATTCCATCTATATCCACCAGCTGGTGTGATCTAAGCAAGCCAGTGTATATTTTAGAGGTTTCTTTTGTGCCCTCTTCAATAGTGGTTTTTGGCTTCTTGGCCCTGATACATTTTCACTATGTGGATGATGCGTATTTGTACTGTTTGATATTCTTAATGTTCTTGTTTCTTTTGAGTGTCTGTCATTGTATGCCACAGTGATGAGCAAGGATTGGTTATATTCCCAGGTAATGGCCTGCATGTTCCTAGTCTGCCTGTTGCCAACTCAAATCTCCTTTTTGATGTAGAACTGTAATCACTGAAGGAAATACATAGAAATGCAGCACTAAAATACATTTGAAATATTCTGTTCAAGAATTTCACTTTTTGGGTACTGTTTCTTTATATTAAAAATCTGATTTTCTCTTCCATTTGCCTAAATCTAACATATTCTTAATAATCATTTCTTCCCCCATTTACTTTTGTGAAATTTTGAACATTTAAAAAGATGATGGTTTGACTGTGTACCAAAGGCTTTCTGAGAAAGGGAGAAAATGAATTTCTCTTTGCTTCATAGAATTGCCCAGAAGTGGTGGGAGGATTATGGTGTGGCAGAATCGTAATTCTTCAGCCGTTTTGAAAGTTCTTCCAGACTCCTTTCTCCTTTGCCCATTCTGTTCTGATGTGTGGGGTTTAAGACTCCAGGTGATTCTGCTTTGCACACAAGTCCCCCTCTTACTCCCCAGCCCCCTTACACATGTGTACACACCCAAAGAGTGAGACATTCTAGACACTTGATTCTAATTTCCAGATGTTTGCCCTCCTTCGCGGTTTTAGCCTTCTTCTGTTTCCCACCCTCCCATCCCTTGTTATTATTTTACACATAATACCTTGAAGCCTGGAGAAAGCTGCATGTAAACTAGCTTTCTATATTTTTATATTATATAAAATAATAACTAGCTTTCTATATTTTTATATCATATAGAACAAGAACTCCTGTTCCTGTAAATCACTGCATAGAGTTCAGAATTGTATATTTCAGCATCACAGTTCTTCCTTTAAAAAAGTAGTTTTGTTTAACATTGGTTGATTTTTCTCTTGGTTGGTATAGGAAAACCCTGAAGATAGAGGACCCATTTCGACCCATTTTTGTTCTTTACAAGTAAGTCGTCAGAAATCAGATCTGTGGTGCCAGTTTAGTCTTTGTAGATTTTAGTCAAATATCTTGTATATCTTGAGCAGTTGCTCTGTTTAAATAGTAATTGTTACAGCCACCTCAGAATAAGTCCAATTTGAGGTATGGAATTTGTTCAGTTTCTCATCTGTGTTAAGAAAGGAAGTAGGACCTTTTTGTATATCTTCTGCTATTTATAAAATAAGACCAAACTGTGTATATAGTATTAAACTTGACAAAAATTGTTTGAAGTGATTTTGCTGGATCTCAGGAATCAGAGAAATGAGTATGTTTGTACTATCAGGAAGGTGTGGCTTAAAAATATCAGCTAAGGCTAAGCAGTCTTTAAACCTGTACTTGATAAAAATTGAATGTAGCCTATTGACTCTGACAGAGGATCATGAAATTCTTGAAGTAACTGTATTTTTCTTCTGAAATTTAACCTTTGGTAATGTAATATAGAGTTAAGTGATACCTTGCCATTTAAAAACTTTATATTTTAGGGCATGTCAACTGAAGGCTCTTGAAATGAAAACCTAGTGTATTTAAGTCTGTTTATTGTATGTGAAAAGAAAATCTCTTTTGAAACTTATTTTTTAAAAAAATCCAGAATGATGTTACTATGGATTAGTTTGAGAGTTTTTGTTTTGTTTTTAAAAGAAGCCTCAAAATCAAAGTAAAGAGGAATTAGAAAGTCATTGATTTTCCTGGACCACTTAATGTGAGTTTATTTCAGAGTACGCAAGGTTTCTTGGAGTGCAGTAATGATGAGGACTCCTGGGTGGCCAGGCCTGTGGGCAGTGAGCTTTAGCCTGTCCTGCCACCACTTAACCTCTGGGGGTTAAGCCAAGGAGTGTGATTGAGGTGTGTCTATCAGAACCTGCAAGAAGAACTCAAGGCATTTACGTGATTGATACTAAATAGTATAATGGTCAATTCACATGAAAAACAAGCCATGGCTTTTCTTTTTTTTCAGCGTTATTGAGAAATAATTGACATCACTGTGTAAATTAAGGATGTGTAGCATGATGGTTTGATTGACATATATGTGCAATGACTGTTCCAGTAGGTTCAGCCAACATCCATCATCTCATAGAGATATGATACAAAGAAAGAAGAAACAAAATTTTTTCTTCTTGAAAAATGTGAACTCTTAAGATTTGCTCTTAATGATTGTCTTGTATCACAGAGCAGTGTTAACTACAGTCATCACCTTTTATGTTATATCTCAAGTACCTATTCATCTTTTTCTTTCTTTTTAAAGATTTTATTTATTTGATGGAGAGAGAGATCACAAGGGAGGCAGGCAGAGAGAGAGGGGGAAGCAGGCTCCCCGCAGAGCAGAGAGCCTGATGCGGGGCTCAATCCCAAGATGCTGAGATCATGACCTGAGCCGAAGGCAGAGGTTTTAACCCACTGAGCCACCCAGGCACCCCTATCTTTTTAAATGATATATAATTAGAAACTGCACATTACAGAGAGTCATCACGAGAGTCCATTTTCCGTCCATCACTATACAGTTGACCTCCTTCACCATCTCACCCAACCTCCTTCCCCTCTAGTAACCACTAGTCTGTTCTTTGTATCTATGACTCTATTTTGTTTGTGCATTTTTTTTAAGATTACACATATGACTAAAATCTTATCATATTTGTCTTTCTCTGACTTATTTTGCTTAGCATCATCCCTTCAAGTTCATCTGTGTTGTTGTAGATGGCAATATTTCATTCTTCTATGGCTGTAGTCAGTGGACACTTAGGTTGTTTCCATATTCTGGGTGTTGTAAATAATGATGCAATAAACATAGGGGTCCCTGTATGTTTTTGAAGTAGCATTTTTGTATTGGAAGTAATTGCCCAGGATTGGAATAGTTGGGTCATGTTCCATTCTTGAGGACTTTCTATAATGTTTTCCATAGTGGCTGTGCCAATTCTCAATCCCACCAACAATGTGTTAGGGTCTCCTTTTCTCGACATCCTCTCCAACACTTGTTATTTCTTGTCTTTTTGATGATAGCCAGCCTCACAGGTCAAGTTGATAGCTCATTGTGATTTTGATTTACATTTTCCCAGTAATTAGTGATGTTGAACGTCTTTTCATGTGCCTGTTGGCCATCTTGGTGTTCTTCGGAAAAATGTCGATTCAGGTCCTTGGCCCATATTTTAATTATAGCTTTTATTGTTGTTGAATTGTAGGAGTTCTTTATATTTTTTTAATATTATCCCCTTTTCAGTGATATGGTTTGAAAATATCTTCTCTCAGTAGATTACATTTTTGTTATGATCATGGTTTTCTTTGCTGCACAGAAGCTTTTTAGGTTGATGTAGTCCTGTTTATTTTTGTGTTTCCCTTTGTAGTTAGATCCACAAAGATGTCAGTTAGAATGATGTTAAGAAGATTACTGCCTGTGTTTTGTTCTGGAAGTTTTACAGTTTCAGGTCTTAAATCCATTTTGAGTTAATATGTACATGGTACAAGATAGTGGTCCTGTTTCATTTTTTACATGTGGCTGTCCAATTTTCCCAGCACTATTTATTGAAGGAATCTGTCTTTTCTCTATTGTATGTTCTTGGTTCCTTTGTGGTAGATTAATTGTCCATGTATGTATGGATTTATTTCTGGACTCTCAATTCTGTTACATTGATCTGTGTGTGTGCTCCCCCCCCCCCCCGCAATACCATAGTTTTGAAATGACTATAGCTTTGTAATATAGTTTGAAATCAGGGAGCACAGTACTTCTTCAGCTTTGTTTTTCTTTCTCAAGATTGCTTTGGCTGTTCAGGATCTTTTGTGGTTTTGTACAAATTTTAGATTATTTGTCCTAGTTGTAGGAAGTGTACCATTGGAATTTTGATAGGGATTGTATTGAATCTGTAGCTTGCTTTGGTAGTATGGACATTTTAACAATATTATTTCAAACCATGATGATGGCATATCTTTCCATTTATTTTTGTCTTGTTCAATTTTTGTCAGTGTCTTAAAGTTTTTAGTGTACAGGTCTTTCACCTTCTTGGTTATATTTGTTTGTTGGTGTTTTGTTCTTTTTGATACAGTTGTAAATGGGATTGTTTTCTCGATTTGTTTTTCTGATGCTTTTGTTACTAGTGTATAGAAAAACTGCAGATTTCTGTATATTGGTCTTGTTTCCTGCAAATTTACTGAATTCATTTGTTCTATCAAGCTTTTTTTTTTTTTTTTCTGTGTGTGTGCGTGTGTGTGGTTTCTTTAAGGTTTTCTATACCTAGTATTATGTCAGTTGCAAATAATGACAGTATTACTTCTTTCTTTTCAATTTGAATACATTTTATTTATTTTTCTAGCCTAATTGTTGAGACTAGGTCTTCCAGTACTGTGTTGAATAAAACTGCCAAGAGTCCTGTTCTTGTTCTTACAGGAAAAGCTGTTAGCTTTTAACTACTGAGGCTGATGTGAGCTGTAGGATTGTCTTTGTATGGACTTTATTATGTTGAGGTACATGCCCTCTGTACCCAGTTTGTTGAGAGTTTTTATCCTAAATGGATGTTGCATTTTGTGTAGTGCTTTTTTTCTTCTTCTGCGTCTATTGAGGTGATCATATGATTTACCTTTCATTTTGTTATTGTATCCTGTTGATTGACTTGTGGTAGTTGAACCATCCTTGCATCCCTTAAATCTCACTGGATTGTGGTGTATGATCCTGTTAATGTATGAATGTTTGGTGTGTATATGTTCATGGGAGCCTCTTACAATTGTATTTCTATGGTATCATTTGTAATGTCTTCTTTTTTCATTTATAGTTTTGTTCATTTGGGTCCTCTCTTTTCATGGTTAGTCTAGCTAAGGGTTTGTCAATTTTGTTATCTTTTTCAAGGAACCAGTAATTTGGTTATTTTTTTTCCCTCCTTTATTTCTGCTATAATCTTTATTTCCTTTCTTCCAACTTTGGGCTTAATTTGTTCTTTTGTTTTTCAGGCATACAATTAGGTTGTTTTTTTGAGGTATTTCTTTTTAATGTAGGACCTTAATTGCTCTGAATTTCCCCCTTAGAACAGCTTTTGCTACATACTGTATGCTCTGGTATGTTTCCTTTTTGATTTGTTTCAAACTTTATTTCTCTTTTTAATTTTTCCTTTGATCCACTGGTTATTTGGAGAGTATTGTTTAATTTCTGTGTGTTCTTAAATTTACAGTTTTTCTCTTGTTAATGATTTTTAGTTTTATGCCATTGTGGTCAGAGTAGATACTTGGTGTGATTTAAGTGTTCTTGAATTTGTTGGGAGCTGCATTGTGGCCTAACATATGGTCTATCCTAGAAAATGTTTTTTTGTGTGCTTGAGAAGAATGTGTATTCTGCTTCTGTTGGATAGAATATTCTGTAAATGTCTGTTACATCTATTTGGTCTGTAGTGTTCAAATCTTCTGTCCCCTCATTGATTCCCTAGATGATATATCCATTGTTGAGACTGGGGTGTTAAAACCCTCAACTATTATTGCGTTACTGTTTATTCTTTTAGCTCTGTTAGGTTTTGCTTTATATATTTAGGTGCTCTGATGTTGGGCACATAAATACTTAAAATTAATATATCTTTTTTTTTAATTAATATATCTTGATAGATCCTTTTATCATTATGCATTCACCTTCTTTGTTTTTACAGATTTTAAAGCATATTTTGTCTGATACAAATATCTCTACTTTCTTGCTTTTATTGGGTTACTATTTGCTTGAATCGAGTTCTTCCATTCCTTCACTCTGTGTGTGTCTTTAAGGCTTAAGTGAGTCTCTTGTAGCCAGCATATCATTGACTCTTAATTCATTTAGCCATTCTGTGTCATTTGCTTGGAGAATTTAATTGTTGTTTAGAGTAATTATTGATAGGTAATGACTTACTATTGCTATTTTATTCATTGTTTTCTGGTAGTTTTGTAGATCCATTGTTTCTTGTTTTTTCAACTGCTTTTCTAAGTTTTGATTTCTTCTGATATCACTATGCTTTGACTTATTATATTCTGTTGTATAATTGCTACAGATTTTTCTCTTGTGGTTACCGTGAGGTTTACATAAAATATCCTCTAATTATAACCTCTTTCAAGCTGATGACAGCTTCAGTAATATTTCAAAACTATACTTTTACTTCTCCCTTTCATATTTTAGGTTATTACTCTTAGATCTTACATATTTTTATCCTGTGTAACTATTAACACATTGCTATAATTATGGTAAGTTTTGCTACATTCATTTTAATTTTTAAATTAGAGTTGTAAGTGAATTATGCACAATCATTGCCAAATTGCACATTCTAACTTTGACTATATATTTATCATTACCAGTGAGTTTTACACTCCTTTTTTTTATGTTCTTATGATGTTGATTAGCATCCTTTTTCTTCCACTCAACTCCTTTTAGCATTTCTTGTAAGAGAGATCTAGTGGCAGTGAACTCCCTTAGTTTGTATTTGTTTGGGAAAGTCTTTATCCCTCCTTTTTTGAAGGACAGTTTTCCCAGGTATAATATACTTGGTTCACAGTTACTTTCTTTCATATTTTGAATATGTCATCCTATTTTCTCTTGGCCTAATATTTCTTTCTTTCTTTTTTTTTTTTTTGCAAGAACAGTATTATTATTATTTTTATTTCTTTTCAGCGTAACAGAATATTTCTGTTGAGAAACCTGCCAAATGATTTATGGGGGTGGGGGGCCTTTTGTATCTAACTTCTTTACTTATGCTACTTTTAAAATTCTTTAATTTGACTTTTAAAAGTTATATGTCTATGTAGCTCTTTTTGGGCTCAACCTATTTGGGTTCCTTTGGACCCCATGGATCTGGGTGTCTTTTTCTCACTAGGTTCAGGAAGTTTTCAGCCACTATCCCTTTAAAAATACTGTCTATGCCTTTCTTTTTTCCTTTTGGAATTTCCATAATGTGAATATTGTTTCTTTTCATTGTGTCTCATTCTTTTTTTTTTTTTTTTAAAGATTTTATTTATTTATTTGACAGACAGAGATCACAAGTAGGCAGAGAGGCAGGCAGAGAGAGAGAGAGAGAGAGGGAAGCAGGCTTCCTGCGGAGCAGGGAGCCCGATGCGGGGCTCGATCCCAGGACCCTGAGATCATGACCCGAGCCGAAGGCAGCAGCCCAAACCACTGAGCCACCCAGGCGCCCCCATTGTGTCTCATTCTTTTCATTCTTTTCCATTCTAAGTCTCGGTTACTTCACTCTTTTTCATTCTTTTTGCCATTTTTTTCTTCTCTAAGTAGGTCATTTCTAATGTTCTAGCTTCTTGGTCACTGACTTTTTTCTTCAGTATGTTTAATCTGCTTTTGAAACCCTCTGTTGAATTACTCATTTGTACTATATTTTTTCACCTCTAGGTTTACTCTTCCATGTTTTTGTTTTTTGATGGTGCTATTGCTTTATTCTTATTTTGTTCATTTTCCTGATTTCCTCTAGTTGTTTCCGTGTTCCTTTAGTTCATTAAACTTTTAAAAAAAGGATTTTATTTATTCTTTTCTCAGAGAGCAATAGAGCACAAGCATGGGGAATGGTAGGCATAGGGAGAATCAGGCTCCCCGCTGAGCAAGGAGCCTGATGTGGGACTCAACCCCAGGACCCTGGAGGATCATGATCTGAGCTGAAGGCAGATGCTTAACCAACTGAGCCTTCCAGGTGTCCCTTCATTAAACTTTTTAAAGCGGGTTATTTTGATTCTTTTTCTGATAGTTCATAGGTTTCCATTTTTTTTAAATGTTACTAGAGCTTATGTTTCTGGAGCTTGTTGTGTCATATTTACTTGGTACTTCATGATCCTTGATTCCTTATGTTGGTATCTGCTCATTTGAGTAATCAGATTGCTTTTCCAGTCTTTACAGGTTTGCTTAGGCAGAGACTGATCTTCATCAGTTTGGGTTTCTGCACCTCTTGATAATGTCCTTTTGCAGGTGGGGTCTGCTATTGTCTATTTTTGAGTGAGGCAACTTGAGGTTGGAGATAGGTTTTGTACCCTTTTCTGAGAAGAGCTAGATAGGACTGCTGGCTTGAACACTACTAAAGTGATACTTGAAGCTGGGTCCTGTGGCTGCCTGGATTCTCTGGTCAGGCATACTGAGAAGGTTAAGGATAATACTATATTCACTCATAGATTGGGCTATGGGAAGCCAGACAGGACCCAGGGCATATATGACTTGTTACTTGGAGACCTGAATCAGGCCAGAGTGTGCACTAAATTCCCTGGACATGTGAGGCCATCAGAGGGGGGAAAGCTACAGGCAGTGCTCTTTGTTCAATTGCCACTATAAGCAGGGCTGTTGGGTGGGCTGTGTAGTTTTCCATGCACCTTGATTATGTTTGCTGGTGGGCAGGCTGGAGGCTATATTAAAAAATGACTGAGGTTATGAATTAGTTTCCCTGTCTGGGCACAGTAGGAGAAGCAGCTCTGAAGCCAGCAAAGCTCTTTGTTGTCTCAACTCAAGCTGACCCACACCCTAAGTTTCCTGGATGAACGGGCCCACTGGTTTTGCTCTGCAGACTATCAGCTCTATGTGCTCTTCTCTTGACTTGAGTGCCACTGGTCTGCATGACTTTCAGGTGTTACCACCAGTCCATCTTGTCAGATGTGGCCAGGAGACACTCTCAGCTGTGGATGGGACTATGACTCAACTCTGGTGGCAGACTGGGGCAGACTGGCTCTAGGGCTGGCAAAACTCCTTGTTTGAGGATCTGAATCAAGCCAGTCTGCAGAGTTCCCTGGACAGTTCCACTGACATAATTCTACAGATGAACAAATCCTGCTGGTTGGGATTACTTTTCTTTAAAATTTTTTTTTAAAGATTTTATTTATTTATTTGAGAGAGAATGAGTGAGAAAGAGCATGAGAGAGGAGAAGGTCAGAGGGAGAAGAAGACTCCCCAAGGAGCTGGGAGCCCGATGTGGGATTTAATCCTGGAAATCTGGGATCATGACCTGAGCTGAAGGCAGTCACCCAACCAACTGAGCCACCCAGGTGCCCAGGATTACTTTTCTTAGGCACTGTGGGTATGGACTTGGTCCACCAAGATCCTTGTGTTGATTGTTGCTTTTTCTTTCCCACCCCCTTTTTACTGTCTCTTTTCCAGTGGCTGGTCCCTGCAGATTCCCTCGCAGTCCCCATTGAGATGAGACTAGTGGCTTCAACATAGCTACTCACACTGTTGGTAGGGAGGTGCATGGCAGGTTCTGTGCCCCACCCCCCATCATCTTTTCCCATTGGAGGATCTGGAGGCTCAGTGGAGACCTCTTTGGAGGCATGGTGCTTTGCTGGCTTGGGGATGGGCAATGTGGTCAGTTTATAGCTGTTTCTCTTACTCTTTTGGTGCAGTCTGCTGTCTACTCTGTGCTGCAGGGGCATGCTTCACATTCATCCTGTTGTTTTAGGATTTTCTCATTGCTGTTCTCATTCTTGAATAGTTGTTCTTGTTGTGAGAGGGAGTGAAGTCAGGAACAACCCATGTTGCCATGTGGATCTCATCAACTTCCCTCCCTACCTCCCTCTCTCTCTCTCTTAAAATGTCAACATATTGTAAAGATCTTATGGTATTTGAAGTTGCTTTCCAAAAAAATACTCACTGGGGTGCATGGGTGGCTCAGTCGTTTAAGCGTCTGCTTTCAGTTCAGGTCATGATCCTGGAGTCCTGGGATGGAGCCCATGTCAGGTTCCCTGCTCAGCAGGAGGACTGCTTCTTTCCCTCTCCCTCTGCTCCTCCCCCTGCTTGGGTTTTCTTGCTTACTTGCTCACTCACTCTCTCAAATAAATAAAATCTTAAAAAAAAAAGGATTTTATATATAAAAAAATGCTTCTCATTTTTTTTTTAGTCATGTTGTGACTAAAGTCATTGTTTAGGCTAAGACTAATAAAATAAATGTGGAGTTGTTTTTGCATACTTTGTAAACATATCTACAGGTCAAGCTATATAAGAATACATAGGGAGAGGTCTTGCTGACACCCTTATCCCTCCAGCCTTTTTGTCCCATCCCCTGTCTCAGGCAACCATTTTTATTAGCTTCTCTCTTTTTAAAAATTTAACTGAGGCAAATTTCACATACTGTAAAAATAGCCATTTTATTTATTTATTTTCAAAGATTTTATTTATTTGACAGAGAGTGAGAGAGTGCGTGCAGAACAGCAGGCAGAGGGAGAGGAGCAGCAGAAGAAAGCTTCCTGCTGAGCAGAGAGCTGGATGCGGAGCTCAGTCCCAAGGACCCTGGGATCATGACCTGAGCTGAAGGCAGTTGCTTAACCAACTGAACCACCCCAGTGCCCCGAACATAGCCATTTTAAAGTGAACCGTTCAGTGGCATTCAGTACATTTTTTCAGTGTTACACAATGATTGCTTCTATGCAGTTCCAAAACATTCTTATTACCTGCAAAGGAAACCCTATACCCATTAAGTGCTCATGCTTTCTTCTCCCCTTCCCCTTCCAGTTCCTGGCAACCACCAGTCAGCATTCTGTTTGTATGGATTTGCCTGTCGTGGATAGTTCATTGAAATAGAATCATAGGGGCATCTAGGTGGCTCAGTAGTTAAAGTGTCTGAATTCGGCTCAGGTCATGATCCCAGGGTCCTGGGATCCAGGCCTTTGTTGGGCTTCCAGCTCAGTGGGGAGTCTGCTTCTCCCTCTTCCCTTGCATGCCAATCCCCTGCTTGTGTTCTCTCTCTCTGTCGAATAAAAATAACATCTTAAAAAAAGAAATAGAGGGGCGCCTGGGTGGCTCAGTGGTTTGGGCTGCTGCCTTCGGCTCGGGTCATGATCTCAGGGTCCTGGGATCGAGCCCCGCATCGGGCTCTCTGCTCCGCGGGAAGCCTGCTTCCCTCTCTCTCTCTCTCTCTCTGCCTGCCTCTCTGCCTACTTGTGATCTCTGTCTGTCAAATAAATAAATAAAATCTTAAAAAAAAAAAAGAAAAAGAAAAAGAAATAGAATCATACAATAGGAGAATAGGAGACCTTTTGTGTTTGGCCTGTTCCACTTAATGATGTTTTTTAGGTCCATCCATGTCCTGTGTATCAGCACTTCATTTTTTTTTAATGGCTAAATATTCCATTATATGAATATGCCACAGTTCTTTTTATCCACTCTTCCATTGATGGGTATTTGCATTGTTTCTACCTCTTGGTTATTGCAAACACTACAGATGTGAAAATGTGTGTATGTATTTGTATGAGTACTTGTGTTCATTTATTTGGGAGTATGTGCCTAAGAGTGGAATTACTGGATCACATAATTATATGTTAAATTTTTGAGTAATTGCCAAACTGTTTTCTACAGTGGGTGATCCATTTTACTTTCCCACCAGCAATGTATAAGAATTTTAATTTTTTTGAGAAATTTAATTTTTTTATATCCTTGTCAACACTTATTATATTCCTTTCTTAAAAAATTAGTTTTAGGGTGCCTGGGTGGCTCTGTTGGTTGGGCAGCTCTTTCAGCTCAGGTCATGATCCTGGAGTCCTGGGATCAAATCCCACATTGGGTCCCAGCTCTGTGGGGAATCTACTTCTACTTCTGACCTTCTCCCCTCTCATGCTCTCTCTCACTGTCACTCCCTCTCTCTCAAATAAAATCTAAAAAAAAAAAAAAAATTAATTTTAGTCATACTAAGGTACGAAGTAATAAAAATAAAAAAATATAGTCATACTAGGATACGAAATAGCATTTTTAAAAAAGATTTTATTTATTTATTTGACAGAGTTTATAAGTAGGCAGAGAGGCAGGCAGAGAGAGAGGAAGAAGCGTTCTCTGCTGAGCAGGGAGCCTGACGTAGGGCTTGATCCCAGGACCCTGAGAGTATAATCTGAGTCTAAGGCAGAGGCTTAACCCACTGAGACACCCAGGTGCCCCTATGAGGTAGTACTTTATTGTGTTTTTGATTTGCATTTTCCTAATGGATAATGATGTTGCACACCTTTTCATATGATCATTGGGCATTTGTGTATCTTTGGAGAAATGTCTCTTCTTTCTTCATCCATCCCTAAAATGCACTTTTTGTTGAGTTGTAAGAATTCTTTATGTATTTTGGATACTAAGGCCTTTTCAGATACATGGTTTGAATATATATTTTTTTCCATTCTGTTGTTTGTTTCTTACTTACTTTTCCTGTGTTTTTTTTTTGTAAAAAAGCGAGTATGCAAATATATTCTCATTTTCTCTGTCATGTACAAAAGGCAGCATATTATACAGTTTTCTGTAATTTGATTTTTTCCAATCCAATAATATAATTTGGAAGTCTCTCCATATTAGTTCATAGGGATTCCCTTCCTCCCACCCTCCCTCCCCTCTGTTTGCACAGTACCTCTTTGTATAGCTATACCAAGTTCATTCAACCGACCTCCAGGTTACTTGTGTTATTTTTAGTCTTTTACTGTTCCAGATAGTCCATATTGAATAATCTTACATTGTGGGTATTTTCACACTTGTGTTGGTTTATCTGTGTGATAGATTTTTCGAAGTGAGATTACTGCAGCAAACGCCTGTAATCTTAAATATGATCTCTTTCGGAGTAGAAACTCACTTATTCTTACCTGGACTACTTCTTTTGTGCTACCATTACATTTTAACTTCCTTTATTCCTGTAAGAGCTGCTGTATAGTGTCAGAGTTATGGTTCCCCAAGAGCAGAGGCTGCCCCAGAGATGGGTCCTCATGAGTGTTTTGCAGGAGATGATTGTTATACTTTATATAAATGGATCTATTATTTTCAAGTGACAGTCTAAACATTTAAGCGAATATCCACTTTGGGTTTTGATTCTTGGTCATAGAACACATTAAGAAGCACTTGCACCAAACTGAGGAAGGTGTCTCTCTTCCTTGCCACAAACCAACTCTCTCAGCTACACTCAGCTTTTTCTTACGCTTTCCTTTTACAAATGAGAGTAGTTGGCAAAGATTGACTCCAAATGCATGTGAAAGTCCACCATTGTTATTGTTTATAATTTCCCTTTTTTCTGTTACCTTATTGTCTGTGTTTACATTCCTTTCCCTCTTTGAACAGTCAACTCTGATGCATTTTTCTTCATGAAATCTTCCCTAAATCACCCAAACTATAATAGGGTCCCCATCTCTCATACCATTTGCTTGCAACTTCACTACAGTACTCACAGGTTTCACATAGTGTTATCATTATGTGTACATAGACTCTTTTTGTGTACTGTACAGACCCCAACCAGGGAGTGTTTTTCGCAGAGCCTTGAACTTATTTCATGCTCAGTTAGTTATAGCTGAATGTCTTGTGTCAATTAAGGTGTAAGGTTTTGTGCTGTTTCTTGCTGTTTCTTGTCACCCTGTAAGTGTAGATGTTCTTCAGGGTTTTTTCTCTGGCCTTTTCTTCCTTGTAATTTCATCTACTCTCTGTCAGCAGTCATTCCTAAACAGATGACTTCATCTGTATCTCTTCACTCCAGTCCCTGCTCTGAGCTTGGGGTGTGATTCATCCTACCAGCACCCCAAATACAGTGTTCCTCAAGTCAGAATTGTCATTGCATCATTCAGTGCTCTTTCTGTAGTAAATAAGCATTTGTATTCATGGAATACATGAAAACATTTTTCTTTTCCTGACTACTAAAAAATGTTACTCAGACCCTGCTTTGCCTACCTGTCTCATTTCTTGCTTGGCCCCATTGTTTCTGTATGGAAATATTGCATATATATCCCCTGTTTTTCTTCTGTATCCACCTGAATGTGTCCTCCCCCCATTACTATATGAGCTACAGCACGAACTACATAGCTCCTATGTGAGCTACAATGACGAACAGGTTTTTCAATGGATATCTGAGGTCTACCCTTAGAAATCTTAAAGCCGAACAAGTTGAGCCTAACATTAAAACTCTTCAGCCACTTGATGTCTCTGAGCTTTCCAAGTCTTCTGTAACCTAGTCTGGTTTCAGCCAGTATTTTCCATCTCTTGGTGTCCCCATCATCTACTGAGTCACTTGAGCTGGACATCTGAGACTGTTCCTTCCCTGACTCCTTTCCTTCTCCTGCCACAGCCAGTCAGTCAGATTATAATCCTCTGGATTTTACTCCTTTAAATATTTTTCAAATCTGTTCTCATTCTAACTGAACTTTGTGCCCATATTTTTGGTCACATCCATTCCCTGTACAGCTTCCAAAACCTAAATCTCACCATGAATCTCAGCTAATAATGGTTCTTCCTGCAGCATTCAGGGATCTTCTCATAATCTGAGCCTTGTTTCCCTCTACAGTGCAGTCTCTTCTTGGGTTTCACTTGGCACTCCTGAAATACTACTGACTTGCTGGTAGTTCTATTTTGTTGCTCCCTTCTCCAGAACACACTATACTGTTTTTGCCTCCTTGCCTTTGTTTTGCAGGTTCCTTTCACTCTGAATACTGCTCTCTAGCCTCTTTCCTGTCCTACCTTTGGCCAGGCAAACTTCAGGTCATTTGTTGACTCTCACCTCAGACATCACTGCCTTTTTGTAGCCTTTTCTGATTCCTCTGTCCTCCACACTGTTTCCATAGTACCCTGTGCATCTCCCTATCTTTGTAACTTCCTCATTATAGTTGATTATAATAGTGTCTTAAGCTAGTCTGAGAACTTCAAAGATTATTTTATACATTGATAAAATCCTTGCACCTGGCACAGTGCCCAGTACATAACAGGAACCCAATAAATGCTTGTGGAATGAATGAGTACATTGTATAATTCTTCTTTATCATTTATGCCTGTGCTTATTGAATTTCCAGAGCTTGCTATAAAAGATAGGAAGAAAATATACGGTAAATATGGGCTAGCATTTGGGTGGATCATAATATATCCAGAGACTTTAGAGAAAAATCCACTTCCAAGCTCATTTAGACTGTTGATCAAGTTCACTTTCTTGTGTTTGCACAACTGATGTCCCATTTCCTTGTTGGCTGCTGCTGGGACTACTCTGCTTCTAGAGGCCAGTTGCCTTCCTTCTTATGTAGCCTCTCTACAAACCAACGGCACATCAGGTTCTTTTCATACTTGGAAAATCTCTGACTGCTTGCGCTTTCAGTCAGAGAAACTATGCCTGGTATAAGGGCTGGTGTGTCTAGATCGGGCCCATCAGGATAAAAACCCTATCTGAAGGTCACATGTACTGTAAGATGCAACATGACCACAGGAGTGATGTCATTATATCCGCAGGTTCTAGAGCTTGGGGTGGGACACTTAAAATTCTGCCTACTGCTGTGTTGACAGTTGAGTGATGTTTTGACAGGTTTGGTAAGGTTTCTGCTTTAGCCAGAGGGTATCTCTTTCCTTACCTTTAAGGTCAGGGTTTGTGCGACGTTTCCATTTCTTCAAGTCCCTTGGTCTCTTATTCCTGTACATGTGACAAGGATTTTAATCATGTATCTCATAATGTAGAAATAAGTTCGAGAGAAATGAGTTTGTGGGCTGTTAGTCCTCATAATGAAATCTGGTATGTATTGTTCTAGGGAAACATGATTCACTTGAAATCACTGAGCAGATTGTTTTGATTGTAAGCAGAACTTTTTAAAAGTAAACTTTTTATCAAAACAAACATACAGAAAGTACATAAATAATATATATTTGATACATTTTCACAAATGGAACATCATGCATGCAATTAATGTAAAAACCTATTAGAATGATTACCAGTACCCCAGAAGCCTACTTATCCTGTGGCTTCTTTGAAATCAGAGATTTGTTTGCCCATTACTTTCATAAACTTATAGCCTATTTAATCCTTTTTTTTAAAAATTGCTTTTATTTTAATTTAAGATGTGGTTGTTCCTTAAAATTTTTGGAGCATGTGATAAGAGTAGTTAGGAGGTAGCTCTTAGGGTTTGCTGCACAGATGAGATGTAGTGATCAAAGGTGTTGCAGGGCTAGATTCTTTATCTTCTCAGTAATAGGAAATAAACTCCCAATTTTCTAACCTTTAGTTAGAAAAATGGTTTTTGCTCTCAAAGCAGTAATAAGCTCTTTTGTTGTTAAACAGAAACTAGAAAACTCTTCTTTAGGAAAGTCATCCTAATGGGGTCAGTTTGAGGTGGTTGTTGGTTTTTATATTTTAAGACCAGAATTTCTAGTTGTGCTCTTGTATAATTTTATTAAACCTGTGTCAGAAAAAAGGAAAGGACAATATTTCAGAGTTGACATGTTTGAAAGTTCTTATGATTGAACATTAGAAAGGAAATTTTTTGCAGGCTTAATTTTTCTGTTTTAAAAAGAGGGCAAGGTTTCCATGTTGAATTTTCCTTTTTTTTTTAGAGATTTTATTTACTCATTTACTTATTTATTTAGTTATTTATTTGATTTTAGTTGGGGAGAGAGAGAGCACCTGAGTATGCAGGTGTGAGCAAGGGGAAGGGTAGTGGGGGGGGGGAGAGAATCTCAAGCAGATTCTGCACTGAACCTAGTGAGGGTCTGATCTCATGATCCTAATTTAATGATTTGAGCTGGAACGAATGGACACTGAGCCACGTAGGCACTCTCAAACTTTCCTTTTTTAACAGAGAACAAGCTTTAGGACACTGGTTCCAGTCACATATAATGTGGTAGACTCTGCTGGAATACCGGTTTGTTATGTGTCTCTGGAACTGTGTTTATCACTATCGTTACCAAAAAAAAAAAAAAAAAAAAAAAGCCTAGTCTGAGAAGGATGGTTTCTTAAATTTCTCTACCCAGTTACTTTTTGGAGTAATGTCATACCTGAGTTTCACAGGCCCATTTTAAAACACAGATTCTGGGGGTGCCTTGGTGCCTTAGTAGGTTAAGGGTCTGCTTTCAGTTCAGGTCATGATCCCAGGGTCCTGGGGTCAAGCCCTGCATCAGGCTCCCTGCTTGGTGACAGGGAGTCTGCCTTTCCATCTCTCTTTGCCTCTCCCCCCCAGCTCATGCTCTAAAAAAAATGCTCTCAAAAAAATCTTAAAAATAACCCCACAGATTCTGACATAGTGCTCTAATGGATGAGTTGTAGACCTTCAAGCAATAGACCATATCCTAAACATTGATATGCAAGGATTCATGATCTGAACATCTGTAGCCTATTTTTTCTAATTACATATATTATAGTAATCCCATCTTTTTATATAATGTCCTAATTTTTATATGTAGCCTCTTAACCTATTATTCTGTATTTCTCTAACCTCGTGGATTATTGCTTACATTTATACATGACATAAGTAATTTTACTTTTTATTTTCATTGATATTCAAGAAATAACTTTAAAAGAATATGGGTACATTGTAAAATGAGAATTTAGGCATTGTGCTTAGAAATTTAATTTTTTTTTTGTAGTAGGCATGTGAAGAAGCTTTTTAGATGTAGTCTTGGTTCTCATGAACCAAAGTGAATTTAATTATAGACGATAGAATATAAGAATAACTCCATCATAGAAACTGTCCTAAGGGATTCGAGTGTATATCTACAAAATAAACCAGCTTCTTGTGAAAAATTAACGTTGCTCAGTCAGTTAGTTTTATATCTGCAAAAAAGGACTAGAACAATTGGTAAATAATGTCTTATAAATAATCCTTAGACCCCTTTATTTTCTCTATGAACTTTTGCTCAACTAATTTTTCATGAACAGGAAAATCTTAAGGTTGTTATAATCAAAGCACCAGGCTTTATGAAAACCATGACATAGGTGCATGGAGCAAATCTCCATTTATAAGACCTAGGAAAGAGCATGTCACTTGGCTTTGCCCATATACACTCTCATGGGGGGAATGAGCTAATCAGAGAAAAAGGTAGAATTCTACTAGGGGGGAGTGAGGGTGGTGTGTGTGTGTGTGTGTGTGTGTGTGTGTGTGGTGTAGAATAATATCTCTTTAATAAGGTGGTTTGTGTTTTCTTCATCCTAATGGCTTTGGCTTTATAAAAATGGTACTTTTTCATTAAAAATTGTATATGGAGGACATGGGGAGTTAGAGAGGAGAAGGGAGTTGGGGGAAATTGGAAGGGGAGGTGAACCATGAGAGACTATGGACTCTGAAAAACAATCTGAAGGTTTTGAAGGGGTGGGGGTGGGGTGGGGTGGGAGGTCGGGGTACCAGGTGGTGGGTATTATAGAGGGCACGGATTGCATGGAGCACTGGGTGTGGTGCAAAAATATTGAATACTGTTATGCTGAAAATAAATAAAAAATACATTTAAAAAATAAAAAGAATTGTATAGAAAAGCATAAAGTATAAATCAACAGAGATCTTCCTCCCCAGATGTAACCACTGTTAACCTTTTGATGGACTAGTTTACAGAAATCTCTCTGTGCCTGTATTATGTGTGTGGGAGGGTACATACTGATTAAGGTGGGATAAAATTGTATGCTGTTTTCTAATCGTTCACTCACCCATCTGTCAGTTTTCAAATCTGTAAATATAGATGTACTATTTTCAATGGATATTTACTCTTCTACTGTTAGTCATGTTTTCCTTAATTCTTATAGACTCAGTCTGTATCTTCTTCCCAGCACTGTTTTTTTAAAATTATTATTGCATATCAGAAATATGCAAACTGATAGCCTCCCCCCCCCCACTTCATCTTTCCTTCATTCAAAATTTATTGCTTTAATTTATTGTGATAAATGAAAACATAAGCAATGGTAGATGGTGCATCCGTCACTCAGGGTCAGTAATTTCAACTCATGGTTAATCTTGTTTGATCTACATTGTACCTGTTTCCCTTCCTCCCATTTATTATGAAGCAAATTCCAGACATATTCTCATTTAATCTGTGTTAAATTATTTAATATCTTATTTTATTTATATCTCTTCACTTATTACTGAGAATGAGTATCCTTCTATATACATATTGGGTATGAAGTGGTTATACATCTTAATTCAGTAGTGAATTAGTTGGTTTTCTTTCTCTGGTTTTATACCAATTACATTGTGTGGTTTAGCACTTAGGTTTGATAAGATAGGGATATAAAGATAAGGTTCCGTTGCAAGAAGGTAACTAGAGTTTGTGCTGGTCACACAACGTCTGCAGCATTTGGTTCTGGGTGTGAGGTTGACAAATGAGGATATCCGGAAGAGTGACCAGTGTGGTGAAATTAGGGAATAGTGTCATACAGGGAATGGTTGAAGGAGCTGGGTGGGGATCTTTAGTTTGGAGAAAACAAAACAGGGAAGAGAGTGGTGGTGAAGGGTGACAACTGTATATATGAAGATGTGTCATGTGTGGGAGATTCAGGGATAAAAAAGAAGCTGCTAATTAGGTAGCAATAAATTATATCTCCTCTCTGACTCCTCATACTTTCCTGATTTTGTTTATATACTGCTGATGAAAGCAAGTGATTTGTTATGTGGTGCAAATGATGCTTTTGGGTTTCTGGGAAACCCTGAGATGATCTGTGTCGGGTTTTGCTCCACACATCCATTTCTTCAAACTAGGACTTAACTTTGATATTTAAATTGATTTTGCTGTATAAGAAAATCTCTTCAGTTAAAAAAAAATATTTTTCTAGCTAGAAAGCTGCTCAGTATAGGCCCACAATCCCATTCCCATAGTTTCAAAATAAAAAAAAGTTCAGAAATATTTTTCATAACTCATTTGGAGGCAAAACTTGACCTGAACAGATGTCTTTATTTATTCCACTTGGTGTGAATATTCATACAATTCTTTGCAGAAATAGTAATGTGTTTGATTACAGTGTGCTTTCCCATACCCCAAGGGATGTTATGTAATGTTGTATTATTACCCTTCTAAAATCCAAAGAAGTCTGAATTTTGAAAAGCTTCTAGCCCAAAGGGTTTTTGTACCTATAATTGTTTTTTTCTATGTTGAATGATACCCCGTGTATTTTGATACCTGATGACTATGCATGTGTAAAAAGAGGACAGTAGTTTACACTGGTTTGTTCTTTTGGAGGCTGTGAAATTAGGTTAATTTGTAGAACATATTCAAATTAGGGCTGTCCCCAAATAGCATGTTATTAGCATGGTATTATTCCATACAGGTTTAACATTCTTCTGAAAATGGGAAGAAGAATGTGGCAATACAGAGTTGAAATACTATGACTATTGAATAGAGATGCCTTCTAGAGGCAAATGGCAAGATACATTTAAATGTTTTCACTTCATCCAATCTTATTAGTGCATTATGGTGTTACATTGAGTAATTTGAAATGAAGTAATATATCATGAAACAGAATTAGGCCTGTTTTAAGTCTACATTTATGACCTTTTTGAATTTGCTTTTAGGCATAGATATTGAAGTTGCTTGTAAACAGTGGTGATGATTTCATTTTAGATCATGCTGACATCTTCGTTCAAGTGATCTAAATTGCTGGTGTTGTAAGCCATGCCCCAAACTTTACACAGAAGGGCAGTATGGGGGGCGCCTGGGTGGCTCAGTGGGTTAGGCCGCTGCCTTCGGCTCGGGTCATGATCTCGGGGTCCTGGGATCGAGTCCCGCATCGGGCTCTCTGCTGAGCGGGGAGCCTGCTTCCCTCTCTCTCTCTCTGCCTGCCTCTCCATCTACTTGTGATTTCTCTCTGTCAAATAAATGAATAGAATCTTTAAAAAAAAAAAAAAGAAGGGCAGTATGGTTTAATAGCTTATTTATAGAGAGAAAAAAACTTGGTTTAAGAACAGCAGGAAAATGTACTATGTGAAAGTCTCCTTCCCTCAATCATTCTACCCAAAGATAACTATTAAATTTTTTGTGTATTTTTCTAATAATTTTATTCATATCAGTAATATACACATTTAAAAAATTTTACTAATAGGAACATATCCTCTCTTGCCTATTGCTTTTTCTTGTATGTGTCTTAGAGGTCTTTCTATAAGTGTTAACCAGAGTTCTGCTTTCTTTTTGATCATAGTGTTCCATATATACCATAACTTTCATAACCAATCCTTGATGGACTTTTAGGCTCTTCTTCTTTTTGGTTATTGAAAATGATCATGCAGGGCACCTGGGTGGCTTAGTTGGATAAGCCACTGCCTTCTGCTCAGGTCATGATTCCAGGGTCCTGTGATCAAGTCCTACGTCGGGCTCCCTGCTCGTTGGAGAGCCTGCTTCTCCCTCTCCCTCTGCCTGCCTTTCTGCCTACTTGTACTCTCTCTCTATCTCTCTGTCAGATAAATAAATAAAATATTAAAAAAAAACCCTCAAAAATGATCATGCAAGTAGACATCTTTGTATGTGTAGCTTGACATATTCTTTTTTTTTTTTTAAGATTTTATTTATTTATTTGACAGACAAGCAAGGGGAGTGTGGGATCATGACCTGAGTCGAAGGCACACACTTAACGGCTGAGCCACCTAGGTGCTCCAGCTTGACATATTCTTGCATGAAAATCCTACAGGTGGATTTCTAGCCTGGTAATGCTGGATCTGCACAGCTAACCACTGTTGAGGGTATTGAATAACCCACACAAAAGGTCTTACCAGTGTTACCTTGTTACTGACTGTGTTTATGAATGGGGTTTATTCCCTCTCTTGTGGCCGCTTGGCATTAAAGTAGGTATGTTTTTAAATACAATGAACATTAAGTTTTTTTAAAATTTAAAGTCTTGTTTTGTTAATGGAAAATTTAAATTTGAAAAATAATTTGTCTCTGAGCCATATTTCATTTTGTAGGCAGGAGTTGGTATTCCTATAGGCTCAGGTTCTCTGCTCCCACACTTTTGGCATCCCCTTCATGAGGTACTCTTCTTGTGACTTTGAAGAGGAACAGATTATTTCCCTTTTCATTTTGATCTCCTTGGGAGGAAAAGAAACCTTTATATACTTTTTCATTGAACAGGTATACTGAGATATAATTCATTTATTCAAAATGTAAAATTCAAATACTTTTGGTATATTCAGAGTTATGCAACCATTAACAATGAATTTTAGAACATTTTCATTACCCCCAAAAGAAATCTCACACTCCTTAGCTATAGTTCCTCTATCAGTTTAACCCCTAATCTAATCTAGTTAGTGGTTTATTAGATTAGCCATTAATCTACTTTCTGTCTCTATAGATTTGCTTATTCTGGGCATTTCATATAAATGGATTTTTACTATTTGTGGTCCTTTTGCATAGGGCTTCTTTCACTTAGCATCTTGTGTTTAAGTTTATCTACCTTGCAGCATGAATCAGTCTTTCATTCTTTTTTATGGTTGTATAGTATTCCTTTGTAAGGATATATGACATGTTTATTCATTTTGCTGGTTACGAATAATGTGGTTGTATACAACTTTTTATGTGAATGTAGGTTATTATTTCTCTTTGGTATATACATAGAGGTGGAATTGTTGGGTCATATGAGAACTCTGTTTTCAAAGTCGCTGCATCATTTCATATTCCCACCAACAGTTTACAATGAGAATACGAATTTCTCCACGTCTTTGCCAATGCTTGTTTTCTTTTAAAAAATTAAAAATTATAGCCATCCTAATAGCTGTGAAGTAGTATCTCATTATAGTTTTGAGTTGCATTTCCTTGATGGCTAATAACGTTGAGCATCATTCTATGTGTGCTTTGGCATTTTGCATATCTTTGGGAAAATATTTATTCAGATCCTTTCCCATTTTTAATTTTAAAGTGTAATAGTTTTTTATATATGCTAGATATAACTTATCAGGTATGTAATTTCTGGATATTTTCTCTTGTTCTGTGGGTTGGTTTTACACTTTCTTGTTGCTGTTCTTTGAAGTACAAACGTTTTTAATTTTGATGAACCCTAATTTATCTTTTTTTCTTGCTTGAACTTTTGGTGTCCTGTCTGAGCATACTTTTAGGTGACAGATTTGCCTGATCCATTAGATTGGCTATAGGCAAGTTGACCATCTCAACCACTTATTCCTTGAAGGTGATCTCAGGTGCAGCTTATTTAAGGCAGTAACCAACAAACTTTTAGATGTTTTACTTGGAAATATGTTTAAAGGTATTGTCATAAAATCTAGCTTTTATGATAAAATATGACCTTGCAACATGTTTTTGCATATTTATTGTAAAACACTTGTTACTACTCACATTATAGGTACTAAAAATATACTTTCAGAATTTCAGAATATAGCTTTCTTGTGCCTTATTTCAAAGTAACATTACACTGATTTTTTACACTAAGAAGATGATTAATTTATTGCAGACTAAAAAGTGCTTTATTTAAACTATTACTATATTAAAAGTTAACATCTCAAAAAATTTTGCTACTAACTGATAACTGAGATTTTTTTTTGAGATTTTAACTGATTTATTTTTGGTCATACACAGTTAAATATTTCTTTATTATTATAGTTTTAAATCTCCTCAATTTTTCCCCAGATAATTAATGTACAGGGCATGGCTTACTGATAAGTATGACTAGAGCTGTACAAATTAATCCTAGCAGGGTTCCATCCTTTAATGTCAGCGCTGTAAATTGTTCTCACATTATTCCTGTTATTCTCGTGTTATATCTTATGTAGATATAAATTCTTATTTTGTGGGTGTAAAGGGATATGGTTCAGTAGGATTCAAGAACTTAAAAATTGCCCTCCTTCACATTTCTAATAAGTGAAGTCAGAGTAATTATAAAGGAATGATAATGGAATCTGTTATCTGTTTAGAAAAACAAATTTTATTGCCATTTATAATACATGTAAATGGCTGCTGTTTATTTTAGAAAGAATTATTATATTTCTAGGCCCTAGAAAGACTCTGCATTTTGTAATTAAATTAATGTTAGTAGAGCTTGAAACAGTTTCTAGGAATGTCATAATGTGCTGTAGGGGACAGTAATACTTTTAAAGGTTCTGACATGTAGCCAGTAAGGTGTTTCTATTTCTAAATAACTCCCCGCCCCACCCCCGAGAGTAGATATAAGAAGTATTTTTGGGGGACGCCTGGGTGGCTCAGTTGGTTAAGCAGCTGCCTTCGGCTCAGCTCATGATCCCAGCGTCCTGGGATCGAGTCCCACATCGGGCTCCTTGCTCAGCAGGGAGCCTGCTTCTCCCTCTGCCTCTGCCTGCCATTCTGTCTGCCTGTGCTCGCTCTCTCCCCCGCCGTCTGATAAATAAATAAAATCTTTAAAAAAAAAAAAAGTATTTTTGGTAAATCTGCCAAGTTTTTTTTTATATGATTCTCATTATATCACTGAAGGTACCTTAATAATATCAGCATTCTAAGTTAAATAGTTACTCAGCTTACTACTTTGACATTACCACTGATGAGAATTGAAAGCTAAGTTGAGCTTGGGGAATGGGTTTCATTGTCTAGAAAAGGCTCTTAGATTTCTCCTTTTTAGTATACTACAATCTTTTGTTAGGGTGTTGCCAAGAAGGAGGAGACTGCTTACTTTAGACTGTGTCTTTGACTTTGGAATTCTCACAGGTACATTGTGAATGAGTTCAGATCTCTTATTTTTTATTTTTCAAAAAGATTTTATTTGTTATATTAGAGGGAGAGAGATAGTGTGAGATAGCAAGAGAGTGGACAAGCAGGGAGGAGGGGAAGAAGCAGGCTCCTTACTGGGTAGGAGCCCAGTGTGGGGCTTGAGTCTAAGACCCTGGGATCATGATGTGAACCGAAGGCAGAAGCTTAACCGACTAAGCCGCCAGGCACCCTAGATCTCTTAATAAATTGGAAACTAGTATGTTTCCTGTGGTTCTGTTGCTCTGGAGGTTCCTGATTCCTATTGAAGGCCAAAATACACAGAGCTGATGGGACCAATTATTGGCAAAATTATGATGTTCGAAAACCTACTTGTTCGGATATCTGGAATTTCTTACTTCTAGGGAGTCAACTGCCTAGGAAAGGAACATTTCACTTTCTCAGAAGATATTCGTTATAGTTCATAATTGTACGTTACCCTTTAATGTGGTCAAAGAAACATCTTCACTGCAACAATGGAAGGCTTAGTTTTGATCCACCTGCCTCTGGTTGGGCTCCTACATGTTTTCGTGTGTTTCATTATCTCTGATTTCTGGTTAGGTGGTGACTATTTCCTTCCATACTCCGTCTGGATTTCAGGGTCATCTCTAGCTCTTAAACCTGAACTTTGTCATGTTAATGAACAACTTCGTTTCTGTTATTTAATCTGTCCTGCCTATTCCTAATGCCTTATCTGCTCTTGTGGACACATTTCTCAGTACTTTTGTGTGAATTACAACAACTTTGAAGACTGTTATTTGTATCGGTCAGGGTTCAGTTCTGTAGAAAACAGGATCTAATTCTTCCTACTTTAAACAGAAAGGGATTTAACACCAGGAACTAAGTGTCTTGCTCAATTGTTGAGTGAGGGGTTTAAAGGCATTCTGTAGCCTGACCACCAAAAGCAATTCCCACATCCACCCAGTAGAACTGGGCTGCCAAGGGAGCTGATGTTCCAGCCTGATCAGGAAGCTCCCTGCTGAAGTGGAAAGTAGATACTGCTCTTCAGCTCCTGACCCCACAGTCCTGCTGTCCTGCCTGTCATCCACATGCGTGTCATGGATATATCACACTGTTTCTCTCCCTGCTTAATCCAGATTCAGTCATAACTCAGTTGGATCATACAAATTTATCTTTTATATGATTCACATTTATCATGATCTGATTGATACAACTTGAGTCCAGTCCAGAACATCAGTAGCGAGAGCGCTGGGAAATGTGGTTTTTTTGCTTACTCATCTCTGTGGTTTGCTAGTAGAAGACTGGAGTAATTTGAGTCGGGCTGTGGTGTTCTCCACAAATGTATGGTTTCCCTCTAATTTGGTTCTTTGAAATTTCCCTCAAAAACCAGCTTTAGAGGGAAACCAAGTGTACTTTGACTTGTCCTTGTGAGCGTGATTCTTCTGTTCATGAACGTGGCAACTTCTATTCCACTTCACTCTGCTCCCTTTGAGCAGCTGACTGGAGCCTGAGCTTGAGAGGGGAGAGAAGCTGTTAACTGGGTGTGAACTCTGCTTAATCATTCTTCTGGCCTTATCTCCTGTTACTTTCAAATCGTGGGAAGTAGCTACAACCCTGTGGAATGTAGGAGTGAGGAGGTGTGGGTCAGCAAAGTGTCTGGGGACACACTCTTGGACCTGGGGTCTAAGAGCTGCAGAGGACAGGAGGAGGAGAGAAATAAAAATGTTCTGGCAATTTAGAAACAACCTCTTGTGAGCATTTGACACCCTGTAGTTACTCTTTCCTTCTTGAAAACCTTTCTTCAGTGAGTCCAGGAAATGTTATTCTCTTGTCTCACTGATAAAAGCCTTTCTCTGTTTGCTTTGTTGATTCCTCTCCTTGCCTCAGGTTTCAGTCCCTCTTTTTTTCTCTTTGTGGATAGTCTTGTCCTTAGTTATTTCTAGCCTCAGCCTTTCCCAGAAATCTAGACTTGTGCTTCCAGTGGCCTACATTGATGTCCTTGTAGGTGTCTAATACATCTAAAATCCAACTCTTTTATTTAATCAAATAAGTAAATAAATAAATAATTTTTTTAAATTTTTTAATAAAGCCAAACTCTTGTTTTCTTCCTCCCCATCTACCCCTCACCTAGTGTACCCCATCTTACTAAAATGCATTATGATTTACCCGTAACTCAGGCCCAGAACCTGAGCTGTCCTCAATCTTCTCTTTCACTTCTCAGATTCACTTCATTAACAGATTCTGTTGGTTCTGCCTTACCCATAAGTTCTGAAAGTACTAAGTTCTGAAACTGTCCCTTGTAATCATCCTTACTATTGCCATCCTAGGCCACCATCATCACTTTAAACGGTTACCCTCACTTTACTCTTCTGTACCCAATAGCCAGAGTGAGTTCATCCTGCTCACTTAGCATGTAAACTCCATTGCACCCAGAATATAAATTTCAGGTTCTTATGATAGCCTGCGAGGTTTTCTGTGTATAGTCCTGGCCGTCATTCTGACCTTACCTCCTGTCTCTGTCTGGCTTACTAAGCATCTTACACATTGGTCTCCCCAACAAACTTACTGGGATAGATACATAATAGAACATTTCTATTTTTCTGATTCCCACTAGAATGTGTCTCATTCTCAGGATCTTAATTTCACTACCCCACTTTCCAATGAGCAAACATGTGAGCACCCACATGCCAAAGGAAGCATAAAGCAGGGAGTGAAATTTTTTAAAGTTCTTAGTGGAAGATGGAAGATTAAAATGTCTTTTGGGGAGGGGCAGTTTGCACGAAATAGTAAAATATGTGATTGATTATAGTAAGAGAAAGTAAGCATTAAAGAATGATACAAATATGGAACTTTCAAATTAGTAGAAACAATGGAATCAATAACAACTTGAACAAAACAGTAGGAGTTAGGAAAGGGAAGGTGGAAACAGTCTAAAAGAGCAATGTAAGATAAAAGAAATAAAAGTGAGTGAGCCAGAGACTTCCCTTTCTGCCAAGGTGAAGCAGTTCATCCCTCCCAGGTCTACCATCTTCTGCTCAAAATTCCAGGAGGTAACCCAACAAACAAGCGTAGGAAGACCCTGAAAGGTGGAAAGAAGGTGGTGGACAGTCTAGGAACCTGGGGACTTTAGAAATGACAAGAGGGTGGGTTCTTTAGTTTTCCATATTGTCTCCTATGCATCCTGGCCAGCATACTGCAGAAGCTTCCAACCCTGAACAGCCAACAGAAGAAAAAACTCTTCTTGGAGGGATGGATGTTCTAAGAAAATTTTTGGAGGGAGGAAAAGGATGGTCTAAGAAAATTGTGTGTCAGTACTCACCCTGCTCAAGATCAAGAGAACCTCTTCTCTGGCACACGGTTTTAGTGGTAAGCTGGGAGTTGACTCTACCACCTCCAGTGACACACATGCCTTTTGGTTGGTCACTGTCCAGCAGAAGTGGAGAGTATAGGACATTTGCACTAACAAATGGCCCTAAATAATTATATGAAAAGAGGAAAGGTTTAAAATCAGTAACCCACTCTTTTAACCTCAAGAAATAGAAAAAGCCAAAGCAAGGGGAAGGAAGGAAATTGAAACTAAGAAAACAATGAAAAAAAAATCAATGAAATAAATTGTTCTTTGAAAAATAAAATTGGTAACTTCCAGCAAGACTGGCAGAGATAAAAAGGGAGAAAACACATAACAGTAAATAAAACTACAGATCCTTCTGATATTAAAAGAATAATAAGGGAATGATACAGCTTTACCCTCATAAATTTCACCGCTTACGGGAACAGTTTTCAATTCTTAAAAACTAACACCCACTAAAACTGCATTAAGATGAAATAACCTGAATTAGTGGTGTAGCCATTAAATAAATTGAATTCTTCATTAAAAGGATCCTGTGAAATCTTCAGGCCTATATGGTTTCACTGGAAGAATCAAGAGAAGACTTAGTACTATTTTATGTAATCTCTTCCAGAAAATAGAAGAGGAGGGAAAATACACAAATTCATTTTATGAGGCTAGTATTACCTTACTAGCAAAATCAGGTAAAAGATTCTGCAGGTCAGTATCTTTCATGAACTTAGAAGCCATAATCTTCATCAAAATGTCAGCAAATTGAATCCATTTGTAATGAAAATTCTGATACATGTATTAACTGCATATGTACATATATATTATATATGTATATGTATACACAAATTTTAACATGGGCAAGCGGGATTTATTTCAGGCATCCAGATCTGGTTCAACACTTAAAAATCAGTTTATAGTCTGTCATATCTTCAGGCTGAAGAAGAAGAACATGTGACTTATCATTTGACCAAGAAAAAGCATTTGATAAAATCCAACATTCATAATGATTTAAAAACTCCAAAAACTAGGAAAAGAGAACTTCCTCAACTAGATGCTGATGGATGGTAGGCAGGTTGGGGAGGTAGGTGTGCTCTATATGGTCCAGCTGGGCCTGGAGGCCATAGCAGCAGCAATCCTGGAACCCTGATTCCTAAGCAGTGAGTTAAAACAAACAAAAAAAAGAAAACAACAACAAAAAAAGTGACACCTGGGTGGCTCAGCTAGATGCTCTAGCTAAGACCATACTTAATAGTGAAAGGTGGAATGCTTTCCTTTTAAGGTTGGGAAGAAGGCCAGGATGTATACTCTTAACGATTGCTATTCAAATAGTACTGGAAGTTCTAGCCACTGCAATAAAGCAAGAAAAAGAGTTAAACAATTTATCTTTTACTAGGAGATTACATTATTATTTAAATAGAAAATCCTGAGGAATTTTAGGAGAAAACTTGAACAATGAGCTCATCGTAATTGCATACAAGATAAATACACAAAATCAACCACATTTTTAGTTACTAACAAAGAACATGTGAAAACTGAAATTAAAACCAATACTATTGATAATGTTCCAAAAATATGAATTTTTTAGGTATAAAGTTGTATAGAATTTTTGTACTGAAAATTATAAAACGATGATGAAATCAATGAGCTGGATAAATGTTGACACATATTGTGTTCATATATTAGATTAAATGTAGTAAATATATTCTTCCTAAATTGACAGAGATTTTATGCAGTTTCTATAAAAATCTTTTTTTTTTTTTTGACATAGCAAGGTTTTCAAAATTTTGTAGGCATAGGCCTCAGAATAATAATTTTGAAAAAAGAACAAAGTGGTTGGAAACATTCAGATATTAAAGTTTTCCCTATATTTACAGTAATCAACATAGTATGGTATTGGCAGAGGGATCGTCATATAGATGAATGGGATGAGATAACCTACGAACTCACAGAAATATGTTCAACTAGTTTCTGATAAGTGTGCAGAGGCAGTTCAATGAAGGAAGGATAGCCTTGTCAGCAGTTTGACGTCCATAGACAAAATGGTGAAACTTGGTCTGAAATTTATATCTTATATAAAATTAACTAAAAATTATATTTAAATGCAAAATTATGAAAGTGAAAGGGGAAAAAAAAAGAGTCATCAGGACATAGGATGAGACAGTGAGTTCTCAGTGTTGAGACCAAAAGCACAGTCTACAAAAGGAAAGATTGATCACTTGGAACCCACTTAAAAACTTGGGCTCTTGGTAAGACCATGTAAAAATCATGAAAAGAGAAGCTACAACTGGTAGAGAACATTTGTGACCAACACATCTGCCAAAAGACTGTATATATCTATATCTATATCTGTCTTTCTATCTATCTATCTATCTATATCTGCCAAGACTGTATATATCTATATCTAGATCTCTCTCTCTCTCTCTCTCTCTCTCTATCACCTATCTATCTACCAATATTCGGTAGGAACAAAAATCAGTTAGGAAATGGGCAAAAGACATCCACAGACCCAATAGTCTATTTTCTAGTCTGGTTTTCACTAGAGAGGACATATAAATGGCAAATAATCACAGAAAAAGACATTTAACATTATTAGCCATTAGGGAAATTAAAACTACCAGAAGAAACCACTGCTGAAGGTAAAGTTTTAAAAATTGACACCACCAAACACTGAGAAGCATGCAGAGAAACAGCATTACATCTATGCTGCTGGTAGGAACCATCAGTGTAGAAAATGGTTTGGCAGTTTCCTATAAACTAAGTGTGCAATTTGCCGTAAGATGCAGGAGTTGGCACTTCTATATATTTATCACAGACAAATGAAAATTGTTGTATAAAAACTTATACAGGAATGTTTATAGATGCTTTATCTGTTTACCCCCACACTTGACAGGCGGGGATACTCACCACTATACTAACGAGGATGGTGACCCCCACACTGGAGACAAACCCTTCCTTCATTGGGTGAATGTTGAAACCATAGTGCACCTATATCCTTGTGGCTACTCAGAAAGGAGCAAAATATTGATACCCATGATGTAGCTAAATCTCTATATTGAACTTAAAAAATTATACATGGAACACTACATCAAAAACTAATGTACTCTATGGTGACTAACATAACATAATAAAATAAAAAAATAAAATTATACTGAAAGTTTACATACTGTGTGAGTCTATTTATATATTCATAAATGATGAACTTTTAGAAATGGAGAACTTGTTACTGGTTTAAGAGGGGCATGAGGGTGTGAAGGATGTGGCTACCAAAGGCAACATGAAAGGATTCTAGGATTCTTGTGATGGAAATGTTCTGTATCTCAACTGTGTAATATCCTGGCCATGGTATTGTACCTGATTACTCAAGATGTTGCCATTGTAGGAAAGTTGATCATGAGTGAATGGGTACCTCTTTGTATTTCTTACAATTGCATGTGAATCTACAATTACAATAAATTTTAAAAATGTGAATGGACTAGAGTTTATCAGAAGACAGGATTAGAAATTGATTTAATACAATAGATTATGAGCAACACTTCAAATCCAGTTGTTAAAGATGAAACTAGATATGAGCAAGAAGATTCCGCACAAGGATTAAAAGTGGAATGACAGTATTGATACCAGAGTAGTTGAAACTTAGGCTGAAAACACTCAGCATTATTACAGGGAACCTTATGAATTGGTAAAAGCTTACATTTATGAAGAGGATATGGCAGTGAGGATGAGTAGACACCAGATCACTCTCTAAACACATAAAAGAACTAGAAACACAGGTAAATTGTAATAAATTTAGGTCAAAACAATCAAAAGATCATCACCTACCAAAGCTTATATAAAGGACAATGAAAACCATATGTGAGGGAAAAATCTATAGAACTAAATGTCTTCAATATTAAAGTAACAAAAAATTTCTCCAAACTGCATATCCGATTGAAAAGTTTGTTTTAGCAATTGAAAGGTTTTTGTTTTAGAAATTAAGATACACATACCATAAATTTTACCATCTTGACCATTGTTTAGTGTACTGTTTAGTAGTGTTAATTCACATTGCACAATCAATTTCTAGAGCTCCTTTTATCTTCCTTTCCCCCTGGCAACGACCATTTACTTTTCTGTCTGTGAACTTGAATACTCCATGTACCTCATTTAAGTGTGATCACCTTATTATATCTGCCTTATTTCATTTAGTGTAATGTTCTCAGGTTTCATCAGTGTATCATATTTCAGAATTTTTTTAAAAAGGTTTTATTTTTTCATTTCACAGACAGAGATCACAGGTAGGCAGAGAGGCAGGCAGAGAGAGAGGGGGAAGCAGGCTCCCTGCTGAGCAGAGAGCCCGATGCAGGGCTCAATCCCAGGATCCTGGGACCATGACATGAGCTAAAGGCAGAGGCTTTAACCCACTGAGCTGCACACGCGCCCCTCAGATTTTTTTTTTTTAAGATTTTATTTATTTATTTGACAGAGAGATCACAAGTAGGTAGAGAGGCAGGCAGAGAGGGGGAAGCAGGCTTCCTGCGGAGCAGGAAGTGGGGCTTGATCCCAGGACCCTGAGATCTTGACCCAGGCCAAAGGCAGAGGCTTAACCCACTCAGCCACCCAGGCACCCCTTACTTGTGATTCTTAATCACATTTCACCTTCCAAGTAAATTACCATTGCTTGAGGTCGGATGTCTTCTGGTGAATTGGGGGATCTTTAAATATTACCCTTCCTGAGAATCCGCCAGGCTCTGAAAGCCCCATAATTCAGAATTTTTAAAAAAGATTTTATCTGAGGAGAGAGTGAGAAAGCATGAACGGAGGTGGGGAGGGAAGGGAGAGAGGGAATAGGAGAAGCAGATTCCCCACTGAACAGGGAGCCTGATACCCACAACTGAAGGCAGACGCTTAATGACTGAGCCACCCAGGCACCCCATGGCCTGTGTACTGCTATAAACTTCCCTCTTAGAACACTTTGGCTGCATCCCAAAGATTTTGAACTATTGTGTTTTCATTTTCATTTGTTTCCATGTACTTTTTTCTTCTATTTCTTGATAGCTGATTTCATTGTTTATTAACATATTAATTAGCCTTCATGTATTTGTGATCTTTCCAGATTTTGAGTCATGGTTGACTTGTGGTTTCATAGCATTGTGGTCAGAAAAGATGCATGGTATGACTTCGATCTTCTTGAATTTGTTCAGGCTTATTTTGTGGCCTAATATGTGATCTGTCTTTGAAATGTTTCACATGCACTTGAAATGAATGTGTATTCTACTGTTTAAAGATGGAATATTCTGAACGTATCTGTTAAATCCATTTCTTCCACTGTGTTATTCAAAACCATTGTTTTCTTGTTGATTTTCTGTTCATATGACCTGTCCATTGATCTAAGTGGGGTATTAAAATCCCCTACTACTGTATTATTATCAATTAGTTCCTTAATATTTGTTATTAACTGTTCTGTGTATTTGAGTGCAGATTGTTAGATCTTCTTGTTGAATTTATTTAATTTACATTTATATATATATCTTTTGTCTTTTATTACAGCTTTTGCTTTAATGTCTGTTTTGTCCACTGTGAGTTTTGCTACTCTGGCTTTATTTTAACATCCATGTGTATGATAAATATTTCTCCATCCTCTCACCTTTTTTTAAAAGATTTATTTATTTATTTGACAGAGAGAGAGATATCACAAGTAGGTGGAGAGTCAGGTAGAGAGGGGGAAGCAGGCTCCCTACTGAGCAGAGAGTCCAATGTGGGGCTAGATCCCAGGACCCTGAGATTATGACCTGGGCCGAAGGCAGAGGCTTTAACACACTGAGCCACCCAGGTGCCCCCCATCCTCTCACTTTTAATCTGTAGTTGTCTTTAAGTCTAAAATGAGTCTTTGTAGGCAGCCTATAGATGGGTCTCTTTTTTTAAAATCTATTCTGTCATCATATTCTTTTGATTAGAACATTTACTCCATTTACATTCAAAGTAATTATTGGTAAGTATTGTCATTTTATTTTGTGATTATTTCTGCAGAATTTTTCTGATCGTTGCTTGTCTTCCTTTCATGGTTTGCTGATTTTCTTTAGTGTTGTATTTGAGTTTCTTTCTCTTTATTCTTACCATATTTATTAGTGATTTTTGTGGATGGTTACCATTAGGTTTGTTAATAGGATCTGCTGCATATAACAGTCCATATTAAGTTGCTTGTTTAAATTTGATACAATTCTTTATTTCTCTCCTCCTGTTTGAGGTATATGCTGTTTTGTTTTATATCTTTTTTATTTTGTGAGTTCTTTGACTGATGTTTTTTACATAAATATTCATTTTTACTGCTTTTGCATTTCCTACTCACCTATTGTTATTTCTGGTCTCTCCTTGCCACTCAGAGAGTCCAACTTTAATAGTTCTTGGAGGGCTGGTTTAGTGGTCATGAATTCTGTTAGTTTTTCTGGGGGAGACTTTTTATTTCTCCTTCTATTCTAAATGATTGCCTTGCTGCACAGAATATTCTTGGCTGCAGTTTCCCATTTAGCACTCTGAATATACTGTGTCGTTCTCTCTGGCTTAGAAAGTTTCCACTGAAGAATTCCCTGATAGCCTTATGAGGTTTCCCTTGTATGTTACTGTCTTCTTTTGTTTTGCTACTTTAACATTTTTTTCTGTATTGCTATATTTTGCCAGTTTAATTACAATATATATAGTGTGGATCTGCTTTTGTTGATTTTGCTGGGGATCTCTGTGTCTCCTGGATTTGTATTTCTGTTTTCTCCCCAGATTAGGGAAGTTTTCATCAAATAAATTTTTTGCCCTCTTTTCTCTTCCCCTGGAATTCCTATAATATAAATGTTATGAGGTTGGTGCAGTCACAGAGTTCCTTAAGTCTTCATTTTGCATATATATTTCTTTGTTCTTGTTCACGTTGATTACCTTCAATTACTCTGTCTTCTAGGTAATTAATTCATTGCTCTGCTTTTTCTAGCCTGCTGTTCATTGCATCAAGTGTGTTTCTAATCTTCATCTCTGATTTTTTTTTTTAATCTCTGATGGGTTCTTTTTTTTAATTTTCATGTAAAGAGTCTCACTGATGTCTTTGACTCTTTTCTCAAGTCCAGTGAATATCCTTATGGTCATTGCTTTAAATACTCCATTAGGTATGTTACTTATATGTGTTTTGCTTAGATCTCTGGCCACGGCCTTCCTCTTCCTTCATTTGGAATAAATTTCTCTGTCTTCTCATTTTGTTTGAGTCATGGTGTCTGTTTCTCTGTGTTAGATAAGTCACCTATGGCTCCTGGTCCTTGAGGGTTAATGGCTTTATGAAAAAGAGGTTCTGTAGTGCCTTGCCATGTAGTGTTTCCTGTTCCCCAGGGCCTGGGGTTCATAAGAGTGTCTCTAATATGTGCTATGTATCCTCAGCTATTTTGTCCTGTTTGCTTTATCCTTTACGCCAGTTGTCTATAGAGACTTCCTTTACCTGTTGTGGTTAGTGTTTTGTCCCTGGCCTGAATGTGGCAAGTTTTAACTAGGTATGCCCTGGTCTGCTTGTGTAAAAAGATCTGTTGTCACTGCCAATGAAACTAAGGTTCTGTAAAACTCCCAGGTCAGGAGATGTGTTGTGAGCAGAGGCTTGGGCTGTTCTTCTGGGAGAAGGGTCCTGCCATGCTGGGACTGAGGCAAGCATGTCTAGGAAGGTGCTTTTATAGGTGCATGGAGACAGGGGCTTGTGTAAGCAAGTTAGATAGCAAGTGTAGGAGTTGTGCTGGTTCCAGTAGGTGACCCTGTGCTTATGCTGAGGGTTGGGGAGGGAAGAGATGCCTGCTAGTTCCTTTGTTCCTGGAAGTCTCTCTGTGCATGCGATCTCTCTGGGATATGCTCCAAAATGAGCAAATAACCTCCCAACTATGTGCCCCAGGTGCTCTTCAGATTACTGTTTTCAGTCTGTATGTCAGTGGACTATTTGCCTGTATTCTGTCCAAGAGCAGTTCAGCTGTCATGGCTCTATCCAAGCCAAGTCCATTGACCTTTAGAACTCCATGCACTGAGCCCAGCTTGTTATCAGAAGTGACAAAATTTGGCCCCTCCACTCTCCAAGCCAATTGCTCTGGGGATTCTTTTACCCCCTGTGCACCAGGGAGATCTTTTTAAACCAAGATTGGAAACTCAAAAGTTATGAAAAAAATGACAGCACATTTGGTGATATGAAATCTTAACATTTTCACTATAAAATATAAAAATAAATATATTTGCATAGTTTTTTTTTTGCAATTCAGGTAATAAAGGAATAATACATATTTACAAATTGACATTAAGAGAACTGATTAAAGAAAAGTGGGTAAATCTGATTAATCAAATAATAAAGAAGCAAATATATATGGTCACCAACATGCAAAGTTGCTAAAATTTACTAGTAGTCACTAGTCAGAAGAAAAATACAAAATAAAGTGATAATGAGGACAGCAAATTAAAAAGCTACACTGTTACTTGTGGTGGAGATAGGGAGAAAAGGTAGAAACATAATTTGACACTGCTCTGTGGGAAAGCAGTCCAACAACATCAATTACAAAAATTTTCCATACAGTGTGCATACATACTAATATGTATCACATGCACACATAATGCCCTTTGACTTCAATTTCACTCTTGCGACTCTATCTTGGAATAAACTGCCAACATGTGAAGCAATGGCCAGAGAATACTTTATTGTGCCATTGCTTGCAGAGACAATAGAAAGCAAAGGTAATGACCATTAATTAAGGTATGCTTAAAAAAGTTATGATAAGTGCAGACCATCTGCAGCTATGAAATAGAAGCAATAGAGCCATGTCAGGTGTCTGGGAGGAAATTTCAAGAGGTGTTGAGTATGAAGATCAAATTGCAGAATGGTGTATATATTCTGATTCTGTTGTTAAGCAAACAATAATAAAACTTCTATATTTGTATTTATATGATTATATGTTGGAGAAAAATATAGAGGGATATGTATTAAGGGAAGGGACAGAAGGAAGGAAAAGGAAAGACAACTAAAACCTCACCCAGTGGTCTGTGTAATATCACCACACTTACTCATTTTTAGACAACGTATAGAGTTCCTATATATTATATGTAAGTTGTTTACAAAGTATACTTGTATAATAACTTCCAAAAAGTGAACTTGAAAACAGACCCACATAGTGCTTTTCTTGTGCACATCCTCTTTTAGATCATAGTTGTTTCCTGAAGGTAACCACACTCTTAAATGGCTAGGCTTAGCCACTTTGTTCATGTAGCTCTCTTCTGTGACCAAATACAATGTCTGTCAGGACACTGTCAGATGCTCCCCAGTTCATGTTCTAAACTTCTCTTTGTGTTGTTTCTTCAGCTGTGAAGTTATTCAGGCCCCTCTGCTTTTCTGGCATTGTTTTTGTGACTCTGACAGTTTTTCATATTGTGTTTTACATGTTTGTCATTGTTTGTCATTATGCCATTATACCCAAGGGTATCTTATAAACTCATATTTATAATGTTTACTTAAAGTCATGTTCATCAACAGAAATTAGATGGTTGCAAACAAAAAAAAGAGTTGAAGATTTATGGGTAATGTATGCAATCATATTGGCCTTAGGATCCAGTTTTTTTCTACGTTTTATTTTACTTGTATGATATCTGAGAAACTTGATTTACTTTAGTAGTGGTAGTAGTTAATAGCTTTTAAAAATAGCTTCTCTTGCAACTTCAAGATGTGTTTTAGTTATATTGACATAGAAGCTTAAAAAGAATTATGGGAAGTTTATTTTCAAGCTGAATAAAAATGTGACAGCCGCTCATTATTATCAGAAGTAGAAAAAGTCCCCAAATTTGCAAGAAACAGTAAAACTACATGAGGAGCTCAGGATAGATGGATATTATATCTTCATTTTTTTTGTTGCTGGACTGAATATAAATGCTGAAAGCATGTTGCATCGGATGTCCCTGAGCCCGCTCTGGTTTATGATTTAATTCAGCACATATGTATTGCAGAAGCATGCTTGGTACTATAGTTCTGTGAGAGTGAACATAAAAAATGTAACAGTCTCTCAGAAGACAAGGATCACCAATATGATCACTGCAAGTCATACATATCCTTTTATAACAGTACCAAGAGGAACTTTATTTCAGGGTTTATACAAGTAGAAACTAACCTGATTATGAAGGGTAGTAGTTTCAGGGACTTCTATATATAAAACATTGAGGTTTGTACCCCTGTGATTACAACTCGTGCGTCATTAACAGATTTTATTTTATTTTATTACTTTTAAATATTTTATTTATTGCAGAGAGAAAGTGAGAGAGTATGAGAAGTGGGAAGGGTCAGAGGGAGAAGCCGACTTCCCGCTGAGCAGGGATCCTGACGCGGGACTTGATCCTGGGACTCTGGGATCATGACCAGAACTGAAGGCAGACACTTACTTAACTGACTGAGTCACTGAGGTGCCCCTATTTTATTATTTCTTAATGATTTTATTTATTTGACTGCGCAAGAGTGCACAATTGGGGGTTGGGTGGTGGGGCAGGTACAGTGGTAGAACACAGGGAGAGGGAGAAGCAGACTCCCTGCTGGGCAGGGAGCAGTCTATTCCAGGACCCTGGGGTCACTACTTGAGACCAAGGCAGATGCTTAAGTAACTGAGCCACCCAGGTGCCCCTCATTACAGATTTTAAAATAAATATGTTACAAAAAACTATGGGAGCCTTGAAGTTTCGTTGCTGCACTTTGGAGCTTTGTTGAACATGATTTGATTTACACTGTGGTATGTGGACAAAATGTCATTAGAAACAGCATTTTGGGTTTGGAGGATTTTATTTTCCAGGTTTTATTCGTTGTATAGTAAAAAAGTTTATGCTGATAAAAGCTATTTTCTGGTTTCCTTAGGATCTGGCTTGTTCTAGATTGACCATATTTCCATAGCTTAAATATCTTAATTTCAAAAGAGAACATTGATTGGAAAAAGTTTTGGGATATAACATATGTTAAAAAACAAATGTGAATTAAAGACCTGAGCTAAATTTTTAATTCAACATAAATATAGTATGAAAAAAAAATCAAAGTAGCTGTCTTTTTTTTTTTTTTAGATCAGGTTTCTTGAAAAATAATTTTTTAAAGTCCTATTTAGTGATATAAACACATTAAGTATATTTTACTTACTCGTACAACAAGAAGTATGATTTGCATATTTTTTTAAGTTGCAAAGAATTAACACCATTCAATAACATGTGCTGTCATTTTTCCAGAATTTTTCTTAATCTGAATATAGAGGAGTATGGTAACCTCACAGGTCACTTAACAGGACCTATGATATGTTCACAGAAACCCAAATTCCAGAATGGGTTCTTAAAAAGATCTTTCAGCTTGAACTGTTTACTCTGGTTGTGCCTTTCTTTTTAGTGTTTCCCTGGAGTATCTCCTCCTCAGTCATAAATGACCTTGTATTGTGAAATTCGAGATTTTTTTCACATTAATTAGCTTTTGACAGTATTATTGGATATCTTTGTTGGATATCTTTGTTGGGTCTAGTTTGGACTGCTGTGCTATCAGTGTCCAGCCATTATCAGCCTGCTAGAATTGCACTCATCACAGGCTATAATTTTGAATTCTTGTTTTCTCTCCCTTTAAAAGATTCTTTTACAACAGTCTTAGTGTTCAGTGTTTCTTTTCTTTCTTTCTTTCTTTTTTTTTTAGATTTTATTTATTTATTTGACAGAGAGAGAGAGATCACAAGTAGGCAGAGAGGCAGGCAGAGAGAGAGGGGGAAGCAGGCTCCCCGCTGAGCAGAGAGTCTGATGCGGGGCTCGATCCCAGGACCCTGAGATCAGGACCTGAGCCGAAGGCAGAGGCTCAACCCACTGAGCCACCCAGGTGCCCCGTGTTCAGTGTTTCTGATGTTTGTATTCCTGGATAATCTGTATTTAGTTTGGGTGTAATTTTTAAGATTTACACTGAATTTTTCTAAACTGCTACTTTGATTATCTCATCCTCTTCTTTTTTTTTTTTTAATTTTTAATTTTTTATGAACATATATTTTTATCCCCAGGGGTACAGGTCTGTGAATCACTAGGTTTACACACTTCACAGCACTCACCAAAGCAC